>NC_073239.2:27365000-27417500 GCF_029281585.2 Gorilla gorilla gorilla | reverse complement strand
TATTTTGAAAACATTTAGCATCATTTACTAAAAATGTGGATGAGGGAGCAAAAATACTTGAAGAATGTATTGAAAAGCAACGCATCTGTTTAATGGCTCTTTCACGAATCCCCATCAGTTTGGCATTGTGGAGAAAATCGCTACTAACAGCAGTTCTGCATGTATTAACATTTTGCCCTCTTTTCAGCAATGTTTGCTCACTGTTGTTTTACAGTAGGGTAATAATAATGCTCATCTTATGGAATATTTTTCTTTTACTTTTCAAAAAAATATATGTATTCTAAAGATAAATGCATAAACATATATATTCTAATAATAAATACAAAATATATACCATATATACAAAAATAAATATAGATACTTATATACATAAATACATAAATTTAACTAACCGTAAATTTAACTTGCTAACAGTTCTTGCCATTACCTACCATTTAGATATTTCTTTGAGATTTAGATTTTTTTAAATACTGCTTTACAGCCAGATATTTTTTGGTTTTATTTTCTTCTAACATCTGCATTTTTACAAATGTGTTATGTAAGTGGCGCAATTAATGCTGCACTTCATTGAAACATCTTTTTGTTTGTGAAATCTTGAAATCTCATATTCCATTTTTTCTAGTGCATACTATTGCCAAATATTTGAATCTATTAGTATTGCTAAATATGATTAACTTTGTGATTGAAGGTAGAATAAAAGAATTAAACCTATAGAGAAAACAAAGTATCATGTGTCCATAAACTTAATTAGTTTTGCTTCATGACATTCTTATATTGCCTTTGTCCTAGTAAATGCTAATTTTTATTGTACTGAGCTCCCAGATATTAAGTATCTCAGAACCAGTGCTTTATGCATTTCTCCATGTTGACACTTTTGGGGAAAATGTGGTTTTGAACCTATTTCTCACCTCTTCTTTTTCTAATCTTATTCACCCCACACTCTATACCACGTCCCCCAAATACGACCAAATATTGACTGACAGCTTGAAAGTGCTAATCGAATCATTCCCAATCGTATGTATTCAATATGTTGGCTTTAAAAAAATTGGGAGCCCAAATCTTTCATCGAAGATCATTGCTCAATAGACAGACAGATTTTTAACCAGAGCAAATTCAAGTACAGCTTTCAGACCAGTCAAACCTAGGAGACAGGCAGGAGGTCTGCCCTTCCCCAGCCGTTCTTCTGTCTGCATTAGCTGTTCTTGCTCAGCCTCCATCGACCTGTCAGAGCCATCAGAGTGATTGACTGCCCCGGCAGATGTGCTGCTATAACAGGTAACTTGATCATCCAGACCCATCTGTCTCTAAGTCCTCTTCAATTCACACTTTGAAAAATATTAGAGGTTGGGAGGGGTTGAATTCTTTGTTGGGATTTTTTAGAAAAGTAGGCTATCTGTATTTCACAAAAGGTTACCCTCCACTGAGTGAATGGAAATGTATAGCATTTGAGTTCTTTAGTGAGATAAGCTGCTTCCAGGGCATCTTACTATCAACATTTTAAATTGGCCAACAAGATCTGGGGGAATTTGAAAACCTGATTTCCAAAACACCATCTCAAGTTAAGGACCAATTTAAAAGAATAGCCATGATAATAATAGAATGATGTTGCAAAGATAACAGTTTCCGTGTATGAGTGAGACAGATGGGCTGTCTGTGCATAGAGAGGAGGGGAATCTCATGCAATGGGAGCAGTCCCGTGTCTTCCCTTCAGTGCCCATAGCCTGGCAAATGTTGTGACATCATTAAGCTGAACTGCTGATTTCAGATGAGTCTGGAACAAGAATGGGCAGGGGTAACTCAAGCTTCACGCTGAAATGTACTTAACTAATTTACTAGTGTCACTGTTTCTGATAATTACTTTTCACCAAAATATTTTGCTGTGCTTGTGTGCAGAGAATTTCATTCTATAAGTCAACACAGTAAGTGTAGAGCTGCTCAGGATCTATCAACAGCTTCTATTAAGACAGAATATAACCTTGGTGGGATCAGTGGCTAACACTTTTCTATTTCTCAGTAAAGTCTATTGCCTACGCACTATCAAGGGATGAACATTGGCTGAGAATGACATGGTTCAGTATCTATGGGAAAGTAACATACTGTAGCAAGCACGACAAGGTAAAATGAACGACTACTAGCAAAAAAAGTGAACTTTTTTTCAAATGAGACGAACAGAATTATACTAAGTGTGCACATAAATAACGATACCTGCAGAACCGAAAGAAATACATGAGCACATAGAAATATATGAACGAAGGCAAACACATTCCTTAATAGAACTCATTTGCAATTCTTTCATAGGCTAACCCTGTGAATGAGAATATGCCAATATTTATACTATTTCTCCAATTCAAAACGTTAACAATAAATACATTTCCCAAAGTGCTCTTTCTTGGCTAAGGAAGCTAAATTCTGTTCTGGGCATAGTTTACCACTTTTATCTACTGGTCAAATTCCTTGATTTGTTTTAAGGTCCTTCATGGAAATGAACATACTTTTTTCTTCAGATAAGAAATAGAAAATATAGCATTTTATTATTTTAAATTAGCAATAACTATTCTTTCATCCTTTTTGTGGCCTGAGGGAGGATCAGATTTGTTACTGATGTTGCTTGAAAAGGCAGAGATGGTTTGAGTAAAGCTATCGAGTGCTTCAAGGAGTTATTTATCATATAAAGATGTGGCTGATTAATTCAGTTTAACAGTGCCCACTCTTCTTCTCTATTCCTATACTTCTAACCCAAAGTGAAAAAAGTCGCATATTTGAAACACAAATCTACCCAAAATTTAGAAAGAGCTGAGAACATGATGGTACAATTAGAAAAAAATATCAACACTGTCTTGGCAAAAAATATTTTCAAAAGAGTTCACCATTTTTTTGTAATTAAAAAGTTAAAGGGGAAATTGTCACTATTTTAGTAGTGTTTGTCATTGTATACTGTGCAATTATTTGCTCTGAAGCCCTTATAGATGCAGTGGTATTTCTAAACCACACATATCTTCAGTACTTGCATGCCATGGATTCAGATCTGTAAGTATCCTGATATGGAACAAGAGATTCTTTTTTAAACTCTTGCATTTTCATCTACTTCACATCATATAACTCACATTCTTAAAAAACGACTGAAGATTTTCTTATTTCCATGTGGTTCCTGCTTTCTAAATTCTGTTGCTTGTTTTCTCCTTGGAGTTCTAAATGTTGCTTTAACATCTTTAGGTGTGATATAGATAGATTTAGAGTGATGTAGTTAGCAAGCCTCAAGCTGCAGCTTTTAAATACATTTGAAAATCTTCTTTTGGAGGAAAACAAGGCACTCTTATGGGAAAGTTACACTTTATTTTGGAGGTACCTCTTGCAACTTTTCATTCCAAAGGTGCTGAATTTACTATTGCTATCAGCACGTATGTAATTAATCTTCCATCACACAAACTTTTTCATGTGCAGCTCATCAAAGCTAGTTTATCCTTTGAACAGCTTAAATCCTAAATTTTAAAAAAGAGGGACGAAGGTCTATTTACCAAATCAAATTCAGTTGAATGTTTGAGAAAGTGTCCTTTTACATAAGGTTTATACCATATGATGTGTTGATCTTCTGGAGCACAATTTGCCTCTGTGTTCTCCCATGTCACTATAGGCCTGCATTCATCCCAACCCTGCCCTTGTAACATTTTTTTTTCAACTAATTATATCCATAGAAAGAGTTTTGTGTAAATATGGTTTTAGCAGTTTATAACAAGAAAAGTGGCTTTCACTTATTTTAAGTTCAAGTTCTGTATATTCAATTACTGTTAACAAGCACTCCACCTACTGGCTTACGTGATGCCAAGCAAGCAGTCCGTGATACCAAGCAAATCGGCAGTAGTAAAAGATATTTCCAAGTCTGCGATATGAACGGGACCTCAGCTTTATGATCATCAGCCAGGGTCAAGTGTGACTGAATTGCTGTTCACCAAGATTAAGATGATTCCTGGTATTTGTCTTGGCTAAGTGACAACCTAATCGTGAAGAAGATTTCCAACATCAGTTTGTCCTAAGAGGGTAGGATGGTTCACTGAGAGGTGGATTTTTGCAACCACAACGAAGAAGGGGGAAAATCACATTCCAGAGCATCAAAATACCTTTCATGCATATTTAGAACAAATAAATATCAGTACAAGCATAAGTATAAGAAGTACTTTTGTCCAAAAGAGTTCTTAAATAAAATAGGATATTTATTTTTATAATGAGTTAGAATTATAGACGTTGCATATGGTTATTTCTCATCCACCAATATGCCATTTTAAAAACTGTAATATTGCAGGAGCAACCGAAAAATATGTGCTTGAAAAATGTCTTTGACCATTGCTTCCTGCCCTGTGAACTTTTTAGCGTAGTAGTCTTAGTAATGACTAATTATATGACAGACAAAGAGAGATTAGTATTAGGCATTATAGTGAAATCAAAAGAAATTGAACCAGCTCTATTCCACAATGTCAACATAATGTATAAATCATAACCTTCTGCCTACCCCACCCACCACTATCCATCTTGACATCTCTTTTTAAGGACAGCTTACTATGTAATTATGGCCACTGTGACTATATTATGGTATGTTTGAATGTGGCAATAAACAATATAGCAATTAATGTGAAATAATACAAGAGCAAATCAAGGCACACAGTCTAGATATTGCGGCAAAGCAGCAGGGACATTGAAAATAAAAGCTTAATGGGCTGTGGTGTGGAAATGCTTTTCCTAATATTGTCTCGGGGTGTTATTGTGAATAGAACTGAAAAAAATGTTGATGGGAAACTGTCTAACTATATAAAAGGTTTCTTGGGGTCAACTGTATTTTATCTCCAACTTTTCATCTTCTCCAGGATTAGTGAAGAATAATCATACACTTTCAATAGCATGGGAAGGTCTCCTGACTCCAGAAACTCTTGTAGTTTGCAGCTAAACCAGGATACAATATGGCACTAAGTAATAGAACCTATTCTGGGTTGATGAATGCTTGTGCACTGATGCTGGAATAGCTTTATAACTGCTTTAGTAAGAGCCCAGTAAAACTGCATCCCAGATGCATGAATTTCTCTTTTGGCTTTGCAAAGGAACTGTTCACAGTTAGGGGGGATAAATCAGTTCCATTAAGCATTTACCCCGCAAAACAGAGATTGAGGAATCTTAGCACATGACGACACAACAAAATTTACCTGACCCTTCCAAGCTAAGGAAAACAAGACAGAAGGTCCTCTCGAGAGGCTGTATCATATATATGTTCTAAGCCTGTGCTGCCCATATGTTCAATAGGACTGTTGAATCTCAAAGTTATAATAATTTGCAACGAGGTGCCAGAACCAATTATTAAATATCATATGATCCAACAGAGATGAAATAAAAATATACAGGGTCGATTTTACTGGCTTTGACTATTATAAGGCATTTAAAGTACTTTGAATTTACAGTTTAACTTCAGGGTTGTATTAACGACATCCTTATGCTAGAATTTTGTTCTCAGCTGAATATGATAAGCTCAATGCAGATGGCATACTTTTCCAAGGACAAAGGGAGTCTTGGCCTTATCCTTTCTTTTTGATTTGTATATCAACTCAGGAAAAGGAGATATGCTATTATGATATCTTCCACTAATGTAAACCTTTATTCAAAAGCGCAAATGACAGCCAAAAGTACAATTCAAGTGAGAAAAAAGGTAGTGTGTGATAGTATCACAGAATGATACAATCTCAGCCAAATCGCTGCCTATAGTGTAGAAAAAGGAGACTCTTAGTCTTCAGTGTAAACAGTCATAATTTATTTACCATGACATCTCTAAAACACGAATGAATAAATGTTTTAAATACTGGTTCTGATCTCAACGCCAAGGCCAGTTCTTTCTCCCTGATTGCTGTGAATCTACCCTCAGCGAAATAAGAGACGCGGATTGGTGGTTTGCCACGAGTAAAGTGAGGTGCTCAGAAAACGAGGTTTGTTCTGCTACTATTATTTCAAAAGCACGAGTGAGGCATTCAGTCGAGTCTCCAGAATCAAAACAAGATTGTTCTACCTTAGTAACATGTTGCTGGAGTGAAACCATGTCTTTGAATGGATTTTCTTGAGAATCAAATTTGAAAGGCAAGCTTTCTCTCCAATCTGAGCATAGTGTGTCTGCTGAGGCCTCAGTATGATCAGTTTAGGAGATTAAAGCCTGTCTTCCCTTGGTCAGGGGAGCATTGCAAGCACAGGACCATGTTTGTCTATGTATGTTTACAGCACCTGTCAGTTGATACATGAGAAACAAGAAGAGTAATGTAAACTGATCCCCTCTATTGCTGAATATTTAATGCAGTCCACTAGAAAGAAAAGCACAAACATTCTACTTTTCCAAAGCTTGTCTTCCATGCCCTCTTCTAATATTCCCTCGGGAGAGGTGGGTTTCAATCCTGGTCAGGGCAAGTACCCATTTATTTCAGAATCCTCACTTTCTTGTCTCGGCTTCCTTCCTGGCTCCTAAAATGAAATTTATTTTATTTTAGCCACCTCTGAGCATAGTTGTGTGTATATATTTTCAGGAAAATTGGATTTTCCATATAGATTTTTTAAATCAGTTTTCAGATCAAGTTCAGAAATATGTAAATTGTTGTGTTGTTGGACCAGGCAGGAGTAGAACATATCCCTCAGATGAAGAGTACCCAATACTATAAAGTGATCTTAAATGAGAAAACTAGTGTGTAAGTCAATTAAAATGGCCAATAATGGGAAAACAAGTGCCCATTCCAAGAGCAATTGTAAGACATTTAACCCAAGGAAAGTTGCATTATACATTTTTATTAAATTGAGGCTATATTCACACTTATTGTGGTTTGAAATGTGAACCAATATTTTCTATCTTTGGTTTCCTTGCTTTAAGATCTCTTAATGTGCATAAGATGTAATTCATAATATCATATGACTGTTTTAAGTTTGCAAGTTACTGTCTCGAAAGTTATAATTTAATTTAAATTGACAAATGCCCATTAAACTATTATGCTCTCTCATAAAATCGTATCTGACCTGAGATTAATGTAACAAGACTCTGCAATTCCTAAGACACTTGATTCTTTGTCATTTTAACCTTATTTACAACGCAACACAGTCAATTTTAAAGAGCACTATCATTTAGCACAATATAAAGTATTAGCTTTCAAAGATGTATTCAAATCCTATTTAAAGCTTAGATCTGCTGTTTTTCAATAATCTTTATAATAAGGAAAAGAGAAAAAGATTAAAGTCCTAGTAACAAAAAATACACTTATGCCTACTCAAATCCTTCCTGAAAGACATGCAAAATGATATTAATAACTCTTAAAATAGTTTGTAGATAATCTGCAAATATAGATCTTGGGAGAGAGAGAGAAGAAAACTTCTGTAAATCTAAAATGCATAATAGGATCTGTAGAAAGGAACTCCAGCCACTTTCCAAATGGAGGTCTTCACATTGAGAGTGAGGATATTGCCACGTACAAATAAGAAAAAAAACAGAATAACAGAAGAAAACAAAAGAAAATGTAATAACACTCTTGTCTGAACAATTATACTACTCTCATTGGGGAAGTGTTACACTCTGAAGTGGCAGCTTGGAAACTCCGACATATCTATATGCTAATTTCCTAACATCTGATTGTATTCCAGTTTTGATCTTGGCCACCCTGAAGGGTCTGACTTCCTTTCAAGCTATCAGTTTCATTCCTCCTGGCAGGTAATCCCCATGAACAAAAAGATTAATAAGTATAAAAAGGATTAGGATAAAACATAATAGAATTTCATGGAATTCTGCCATTTTGTGCCATTATATTTTGTTAATGTTAACAATAGATTTTGTATATTCAATACTTAACCCATGACAGACACAATGCTAAATGCTTTTAGGACATTATCTCATTATATTCTCTCAGAAACCCTGCAAGTACATATATAGTTTGTTTGTTTGCTTTTTAGATGGAGTCTCACTTTGTCACCAAGCTGGAGTGTAGTGGCACGATCTTGGCTCACTGCAACCTCCTCCTCCCAGGTTCAAGTGATTCTCCTGCCTCAGCCTCCCGAGTAGCTGAGACTACAGGCTTGCGCCACCATACCCAGCTAATTTTTATATTTTTAGTAGACACAGGGTTTCACCACGTTGGCCAGGATGGTCTCGATCTCTTGACCTCGTGATCCACCCGCCTCCCAAAGTGCTGGGATTACAGGCCTGTGCCACTGCGCCCAGCCCCTGCAAGATATTTTTCTGTCTGTTTCTCAAATGAGGTAGTTGAGGCATAGGAAGGCTAAGGGAGTTGCTATAGGTCAAGTAGTGGCTTAGAGATTCCTGCATAAATATGCCTAAATCCCAGGTTCATACTCAGAACTCTACTCTGTTCCTTCTCTAAATTTCAGCCCTTAGAAATTAACCATTTAGTGTTGACATTGGAAATGCCACATGATGATGCAGGCACATGATTTACTTCCCAGCAATGGGAATGAAGTCACAATATGACAACTTTTAAGTTTTGAAGATAAAATGAACTAGTGTTCATATGTAACATATGTAACATATAGAAGAGGTTCAAATGTGTTGCATATGATTATAATTATTATTATTAGTAACAAAGCCTCACAAAATGACATGGGTTTCAATTTTATAGTACATATATTGAAATCAGCTCAAGGGAAACATACAGTGTCCAGGAGAGGGAAAAAAAAGTTTGATGATGTTACCTCAAACAGTTCCTTTCATTTTGACTTCCACAGTTTCATCTTTGAGCTCAAGAGGGCCATGTGATGTGATTCATCCTGGTTGAACTGATTGTGTAGTTAGGAAAACAGAAAGCAACACTCCCTTTTTGCTTCTAAGGAAAACAGAAAGCAACACTCCCTTTTTGCTTCTACCAATAGCACACTCAAAGAGATGGAATTTGAAGCGTCATCTTTTAAATGAAACATTAAATTCAAGGACAAGGACTTATAATCCACAAAGAATTTCTTTAACAGAAAATAGTTGGTCTCAGTGTTTGTGCTTATGTAAATTAACCATCAAAAATTATCTAATTCTATTTCCCTGTCTGTGTGTCTCATCACTACTACAAAGAATGTATGTATGTGATTTTTTTTAAAAAATTACATCTATGGTAAAATGACTAAAATTTTATTAAAATAATGGTAGAAATGACTGCCTAACATGGGTAAAGCAGAAGAGAATGAGATATTTCTACATTTTGGTAAAAGGAAAATTTGGATCCTGAGTTTAACAAGTGATACAGAAACATAAACTTTTATTATAAATCATGTACTATAGTGATTTGGTAAGGTAAGGAGATGAGATGAATGATAGAAAAGTTGTAGAAATGGAAATTTTGTTGTTCTTATTTCAAAAGTTGATTAGATAAGCAGTTATGAAAAATTAATTGTAGCAGTAGAGTATTTCTAGGCTGTAAAGAATGAATTGGTTCACGAGTGCCACCCCCTAGGAATTATAGGTTGTGTATTCAGTGATCACAGAGTATAGTGATTCACTGAAGGAAGACACTGTCATACCTGAGGTAATTGCAGACTTTTCTCAGTAACAAAAACATAATTGGTCCTGTATGTGATTAAGAGTTTTCTATAATTTCAATACACAGGTATTTTTAAAGATGATTTAATTAATACCAGGATTTTAGCAAATTGAATTTAGATTTTCAAAATGTGTGTAATGATATTTTTGAAGTTTCAAATGTCTAAGTGATAAATGTTATCCCTAACTGAACAAATTAAACATTTGTGGCATAAAAAATTTAAGATTAGAATTTACAGAGTTCAAACAAGAACCATTTTTTTCTGTACAAGACCAAACGAAGGCACATGCTATGTCACTACATGTACTAAAAATTCAAATTACCTAATATTCCTGAGAGCAATTATTTCTGTCAGTGACAGACTATTAACCAAGAATTTTGTTTTGATAAAATTTATACCAGATTGCCTTTTTTACAAAATTGAAGATATTATTAAAATGATTTTTCACTTCAATTTCCCTCCCCTTCTTAACCAAAAAAATAACAAACAATATAACCAAGAAATCACACTTGGATCATGATCTGTGTTGGACTGGCCCAATGTTTTCTGTGACTTGATCTGTATAAGTTATCAGCAACTAAAATGATTTGTTTGGAATTAAGAATTCACTTAATTGTCAGTAAATTTTTAAACTTAATGATTGCAAAATACTAAGAAAATGCTAAATACAGTAATAAATTGATACATATACTGCTTCTTAGGAGATTAATTCTTTTAACTCTGTGTGTGCCCATCAAGATTGTATGATTTCTTAAACCTCTATTAATTGAGTACACAAATAAGAATATGCAAAAGGTGCTTTTGCATTTACTAATAGTTGGCCTAGCTGTTGAAAAGTTGGTTGAAAAGTGAAAAATTCAAACAATTATCTCTATCTCTGTATCTAGATCTCTCTAAACCAGATATTTGGGACACAAAGAAACAATTTTGGCTACTTTGTTCTTCTGTGTAGCCAGTTACCAATTAGACCAACACCAATTTAATCAATTCAGAATATTTTGCAAAGCTACAGGTGTAAATAGAGTAATAAATTGTGAATTTTTTTTTAAAATACAGGAGCTGGGTAGTCATGGAAATTTAGACCACATATTTTTGCCATACTAAAACTCATTTGGTTTCAAAGTTATGTCCTATATTTCTAAAAATAGGAAAACTTACAATCTTTAAAGGAGATACTGCATTATATAAGGCTTTTAGTTAACTTCACACTGACAAATTAATAAACATATTGTCAATATACTTTAAAGAAAAAGTTAAGTCAATATTATGTCTTCCACACAAGTCCATATTATGAGAACTTACCAATATGTCTGCATACACTGGTACCTGGCTTAAAGTCTGTCATTTAGCTGAGACTCATGCTGAATTAATAAATAAATAAATACATGTAATTGTATAACTGCATGTACACACATTTCTTAAATTTATAATTAATGTTTAGATACTCATCATGGGCACATATCCAGGGAGCCAAACTAAAGTTTTTGACATTAACAATCTCATACATTGTTAAATAATTATGGTCTGCTGGAAAATAAAGAATAAGCATAATTATTTCTCATTTTAAATAATTAATTTGATTGACAAAATGATACTTTGTCCAGAGAGCCAACATAGGTAGCATTCTATTTGAAAAAAAGAAAGAAAGAAAGAAAGAAAAAAGTTGTAACCTATTCCTACTCCCAGTCCTTAACCTAAAACTAGCGTAATGCTCCAGTGGATCAATTTGTCTTACTGTTACTTTGGTTACATAAAAGGTAATCAACGTACTTTAATTTCAAAGACTGGGCTCCCTGGAAAAAAATTAATTAAAAATGTCATTTTCAATGCCATTTAATTTATGAGATTTGACTGTCCAGCTATTCTACAGTTGTGTTTTGTTTTTACTCAATGGATTGAATGTTGTGTTTTATTTTCAACAGATGTGACTTTCAGTGCACTGGAGAGCAATTTATGCATTTGGCTTAGAATTTTAAATGAATATACACTCTAATGATTTGCCCAATATAAGTGGTCACTTTAAAAAGTAGTACTGAAAGCAAGAAAAATTACTTAAAGGATCAGTTACATCTAAAATGATGAAATCAATAACAATATTTTCTCTGTGATTCTTTCTCTCTGATAAGCAAAATCATTGCTTAAAAGCCGCATTAAAATTTAATCACAATCTGTGTGCTTTAGTAATTGATAATTTCTGGACAGCTGTCTTCTGCTTTGTTTAAGTCTTGTGTTCGTTGTTTTTAAGTTATGCCTTTTAATAACTGAATTAAGTATGTTTGGTTTTAAAATCAATTATTAAAATATGATCATATTTTATCATCTTCCAATAGTGGCTTATGGTTTTATATTCCTTTACAACAGTGTTAAAACTGGGGTGAAAACCTCATGAGTGGTTAAATTACTAGAAACTTATATAAATTATACAATCATGTTTTGACCCTAACATATTTTTTCAAATTAAATATGAATAGATAACAATTTGTGTTAATGATCTTAAAACAAGTACTTTAGTTTTAGACTGCGAGCTAGAATCTTCTCTAACTCAGCTTTCTTTAACTTGTGCCTAGTATTTTGTGTGCCATATATTGAATAATAAAAATGTATGTCAAATGATTTCCTAAAGAATTCTTAAAAATATTTTCTTAGATACTTTTAAAAAATCTTAAATTAACTCTAAAAACTATCTCAGCCATGGCAATAGAATGTATACGACATCCTCAATATTTAAAGGGATAGATGATCACTTGTTAAGTATCAGTCCTTCATTTAGCACAGATTACGTAACAGCCAGTTCAGCAATTATTGCTATTCCATAGTTCCTCCCTCTGTGTGTTTCAAAGGAAAGGAATAAAGAAAGATTATCTTTCAAAGTACTTCCTCTGATTACATCCCTACTCTGTAATCACCTAACACAACTGCCCAGACTTGAAGTGATAATGTCATATTTATTATAGGGTGACTATTTAAAGGATCAATATATTCGATGTTAAAGTACGCATTTAAATTTTGAAGGCTAAAATAGCTGACACAGTGATCATATTATATAGCCTTGTGGTAAAATATTTTTTATTACGTTATTTTAATGTACTCAACTAAATCAATAAGGTTAACTGCATTTTCCAGTGTTAGGACCAATAAAATTTGTATCTATTCAATAGCATAATTTATGTGTTCGTATTTACTTTTGTCTTTGCATGAGATGCTAATTAATTCAATACTTCTGCAGAAACTAATAAATAAGTAATAATTAGATAAACACATTGCAAAAACATAATTTGAAAGGAGCAGATTGAAGTGACTTGGGAATATAAGTAGCCATATAGTATGTCAATTAAGAGAAAAACTGAAATATTCCAAATATGTCCACAGTATGTCCAAATATGTCTGCAATATGTCCAAATATATGCACAATATTGCAAAATTTAAAATAGTGCATATTTTAACATATATAGAAAAAGGAGCATGGACCTTCAGGGTGGTTATCTGAAAAATAAAAAAAAATTATTCCTAATGTCAATTCAAAGGTATAATTTACATGAAATTTAATTTATAAGTCAAAATATGTTATTTATATAACATATATTTTGATATATATATATAAATTATGTAAGATGGGAAAATTATTCAACCATAAGCGGGTACTTGATTCCCTTAAATAAGATTGCTTGTTTGGGGAGTGAAGGGTATTGGAATAAGCGTGTCTTAAAATGCTGTGGCAAGGCCATGTGTTCATATGCCTCATTTTGAACAGAGAAAATGTATCATAAAGCAATGTAAGGATGTGTGTTAGAAAGCATGCAGCAAATGAAGTTTCGTTTCCCTTGAAAGTAGAATCTCCATAAGTTACTAATGTCAGGGTTGTTGTTATCTTTATTTTCACATCATCATTTTTTTTCAGTGTTCTATATTCCAGTTTGTTATGTTTAAATGTTCAGGAACTAAAACTGCTTTTACAAAATAACCCTAGAAAACTATAAAAATCACAAATCCTTCCAGGGAATTAATCTGAAGTAAAATCATTTTAACACACTATTTTTTCTCCCAGTAATTTTCAAAAGCATTTTTTTCTAAGATCAGATTTTGACACTATCCTTTTTTTTCACACTATGATGTGACTCCTCCTATTATTAAACTTTATGGTTTGAAAAGTCTTTCTTATTTTACTGCCTCCAACATATTAGGTTACTTTTTTAAGAAAAGGTGAACATATTAGCATTACATAAAATGTTAAAGTGACAAAGAGTTAAACTAGGAATTTTAGATGAATACACTAGCAGTTTGCCATTCTGACAGCAAAAGCCAAGCTAGTGCTTAAAAAAATGCAAGTTTGAAAAATGCAAATGGTGTTATCCAAATATGCAGCCATATGTCCATAATACACACATTTTTTGGGGAAAAATTTGTAAAGATTTCTATCACAGAATTGTATCTCAAAATGGTGGGGGTCTTGTTTTTTATATTGTGTTCCCATGAAGATGGTAAGATATGAAATTATGTTTCAAAATCTTTTAAATATATTAGGATGGAAAAAGACATTATTTTTAGGTTTTCACGGGAATTTGGCTCTATGTTTTAACATTCCATTTTGAGTAGGTGCTCTACTTTATCTATAATATAGCTAGCAAAATTTTCCAAAATATCCAGATTCTAGTCACAAAATTTTCTATTCAGACAAGTAAAGTTTAAAACATAGTCTCTTTGAACAACAAGTTAACAGTCCTTGGAAGTCAACATCTATGAGTCAAGGAAAAACCATAATTAGTTTGAATAATGCTGAGCTGTGAAATTTGGATAACCTTTAAGAACTTTGCTCTGTTGATCACAGCATCAATAACAATAGGCGAGTGGAAGCCAAATGCAAGTGGTGAAACCTCCAACAGGAAAATATCAATTAATCTTTTTCAATAGAGTCGAAGTAGGTGTAATCCTCTCATTAAATAGTTTGAACCTTTTCCCAAGTAAACAAAGAAGGGATAATGAGTGATGCCATCCGACTTGTTTACATGGAGAATCTTCAAGAGGCTTAAGCATAACCTCTCAAGACAGAGGTCTTCTTAGCCACTGGTCACTAATTACCCTCTTTTAAAGATGTTTGTATAAGCAAAGAGACTGTGTTTTTAGACTTAACCTGAGAATGCCATTTAAAGTGCCAATATTTTACACTTAAGCCAATATATTGAGCAGTATCAAAATTCATGGGATCCTCACAAACCCCCCAAAGAAAAATTATTTCCAATATATATTTGAATAAATGTTCATTCTCTTAAAATTCTGACTAAAAGAGCTACTTCTATTATAAGAAATAATTCATGCTTAACTGCTAGAGACAGGGTATAACTACTGATTGAACTACAGCACCCTCAGACCTCCAATTGCTGTGAAAATTCTGGGTTGGAAAGGAGAAGAGAGGACTGGAATTAACATCTGTTGTGTCATCTGCCAACCAGTTTGCCCTTGATATTTAAGCAATTTCAGTAAATACGTTCTCCAGTCCACTTGTCACAATGCGAGTGTCATTTAAAAATCACTTGATGCTTTCAAGTTGTTCTATGATATAGGAACCAATAGGTGTTAATTATTGTTACAAGCATTTTTGATGTACCAGGTATATGTCTGTAATGGACCTAAAGGAAGAGAATTTTACCATGATATTTAACAAAGGCCCACATTTCCTACCGTGCTTATTCTTAATAATGGTATCTCCATGAGCTTATATGTGACTGAATATATATTAATGAAATGAGTATCAGTAACTTTAAGTCGGCAACAGCGTAGTTGTAATTTCTAAAGCAGTCCGTGTAAGAAGTTTGATTTGCTAAATTAATCAGCACAAAAACTTATAGAAGATGTGGCCAAAATTATAAATAAAGAGAGATGAAATTCTTAAACAATGTTAACTCCAGTAAAATGGATTTTTTTTTGCTACTAACTCAGTTTCAACAATTTACATTTACAATGCTATTTTGATACTCTCTTTGGATTCTGCTCTGTAGATTAAAACATGAAAGTGTAAGAGCTTTACATGGAGTTCAATACAAAGAGAAAATTTACGTTTTCATATCTATAATTTGTGATTGCTGTTTTCTTTATATATTAACACAGTATGTATTTTGAAGTAAAATTTTATTATTTCATAAAACAAACCATGAGAACATATGATTTATGTAGTTATGAATTCTTATAAATGTATGCTACTCTGAGGATGAAACTTAAAGATGGACAAATTTGGAAGAAAACTGAGATAAGTCTATGGCTTTGTCAATGGTATCTAGTGTTTTAGTAATATCTAATATTGGAAACATCATCAGATTTTAGCATCAGAAATTTGATTCTAATGACATTTGAATGTTTTGTATGCCACAGAAAGGTTTCAAAAACCACCAAATTTTTAAAAAATCTGCATATATCTAATTATGTAACAGTAGATAAGTTGCTTAAGTGCAATTTTCTTGTCTATAATATGGAAAGATTTTATTAAAACACCTTTAAGAACCCTTTCAAGCTCTCTGATTCTATGAATATGATACAGATATTAGTATGGGCAAATAAACAAGAATCACTGCTTGTTGTTTATTTTAATGTGTTCCAATAATTCCTTTATACTCTATTGATGGAAATTCTGTGTTATTCTAATAAAACTTTAGAAAAATTTATTTGTGTGTGTAGGCACAAATCTAGTAAACATATTTGAATAAATATATGATATACTCTTGTAATTGAAAGTGACTCTAGGAAAAAATAGAATTGCTTTTTAATAGAACATACAGTAGATGTTTTGGCCTTATTTAACAGTGTGGTTAATTGTTAAGAAGAGAATGAATTATTTGTAGTGACACCAAATGCTCGTTGTGTATAGAAAACCTTAGTCAAAGTTTACTTTTATTATGTTTTGTGTGGTTGATGAAATTCCACAGCATCTAAACACAAAAAACATCGTACTTATTAAAATCACACACAAAATATCCTTCTGCCCTTATGCTTGTTTATTTTTCCAAGTTTGTTTGTTAGAGATTGTCTATTATTGGAAAATTAATTTAGAGACGCATTTACACCTACACAGTCACCCATTTGATTTCCAGATACTTGTGGAATAGCTCACTGTTGGTTAAATGAGAGGTGTGTTGGCCAATTAGCATACAGTTGGGCTTAGTCAATTTGCATATTTCTGTGTCTATTACTAGAAGCTACTTTCTATGCCACTCAAAACTTTGTAATTTGGTGAGATTTTATAAGCTATAAGCAGTGATTATAACTAAGAAATGCCATTATGTAACAAATATAAATAAAACTTTTTAAAATTACATTTTTGCTTATTTGTTTCTTAAAAGCATATCTGACCTCAAAGAATATCATTAACTTTGCCTATCTGCTTTTAAATATATATATTCCAAAATAATATTTGATTCATATAAAACAGAGAAGGTATTCAGTATATTTGTTACACGATTGTATGAAGAAATTATGAGTATTAAATGCACATATTTGACTTTGCCAGGTTAGAATGTTTTGTAATTGTTAGCATGATCTGACAACTAAGCAGGAGCAATTTTATCTTCTTCCTGTTTATATTATCTGTAATGCAAAAGACAGCTTCACAATCCTCAGAAGAATCTTAGTGTTTGCCAAGTACATTTCCCCCCTGACATTCTTAAATGCAATATTTTCATTTTATATTATGCCATGTGACATAAAACCAAAAAAAAAAGCCTACCCTAGTTGTTTAAGCTCTTATTTCTCAGAATAGAAAAACTGCATTTAATGTATCATTTGTTAATAGGTGAGATTTTACTGGAAAAAAAAAGTAGACCATTTACTTTGGGAGGGAAAATACATTTTTCAAAATATGGCAAGAGTGTCAAATAGCAGAACACTGTTCATTGATCTGAATAAGATTATTATAAATTGTTATCCACCATTACCATGCTCTCACCCAGACTAGTGCTTAAGCTAAACACCAGCCAGTCAGCCTGAGTTGCCAATGGGATAGAGAGACTATCAGAATTCCTTGAAGAAGAAAAGGAAGGTTGGTCTGTACACAGAAACAAGCTCAGTAACTACCTCAAGAATATTAGTAGAAGCAGAAAATTAGTGCTCTGATTTTACCACAATCATACGTCTTAGGAAACAAGTCAGAGTTGAAACTTAATAATTACCTTAACTTCATTAGTTAAGGAAGGGAGAACTAGAACAACCTCTAACTTTCACTTAAGAACAACTTCCCTCATGGGGTCCTTAACCCCTAGCCGTTTTTACAATAGAGAAAGAAGAAATTTATAGTCTTTCAGCCCCTGCTCTCCTTGCTTTGAGTGAGGGGGATTGAAACACTTAAAGTAAGCAAAGAGAAAGAAAAGTCACAAATGAGTCACTAAGTGGAATAAAATCTGTGCTTTCATCAAAACCTTCTGTGACTCATCGATATTTTTTCTCCTCCACAATATACCATGGTAAAGTCACTGCCTTAGTCACTCAATCAAGGGAGAATTGCATTTGAGTTCATTTCTAAAAATGAAGTCATAAAATTTCTCTGAGTGAAAAATGATGAACTATATTAACTCAGTTTGCATACATCCCAAACAAGGCAGGGAAGAAACCTGATTTGTAACTGTTGGTGTCACTGGAATTCAAAGATGTGTACAATTTCTAAGCTTGTTTTCCATTCCAATTTGGTGAGAGAAAGTATTTTCTTCAATTATGTGGATTTCCAAAATTTTTGAAAATTTTCTTACAAGCACAGTTAGCTAATTCTTGGGATCTGAGTAAATAATGCTATGATATAACAAAAACCAAAAAATATATAGAAATCACAATGTGTTAGTATTTATAAAAAGCTATACCTGTCCAAATAAGCAATATAAACACTGTCATATAGACCTCATAGATTTCTTTTAATTCAAATTAGAAACTACAAACCTCAGTCAGTATCATGAAGTAGAAAATGTTATAGATAGATATAGTTAGATACATAGGTAGGTAGATAGGTAGGTAGGTAGGTAGATAAATGATATAAAGAGAGAGAGGGAGACAGAGAGAGACAGAGAGAGACAAATAGAGAGACAGAGAGAATAGATAGCTATTTCCTTAACTGTAAGGCAAAATTAAACAATAAAACCACAAAATACCTGATGAGAACTCAAAAAATTTGCAAGTTTCTCCATGGCTAAGTTTATTAAGACTCGGATAAGGCTTTAAAGACAAAGTGAAAAGATGGTCAGGATAAAATGAGAGTTGGTCTTTAAGTCAGGTAAACTAATCTTAATACACCATTCTGATTTGGATTCAATGCCTATTTGGGACTCTGGAGAAACTAAGTTATTTATTATAAGAAAGTGCTTGGACTCTAAAACTGTGACCGAAAAAAAAATATTAATAACACCTATGGCAGTTTATATAAAACAGTTACAGCAAATAGAAAAAAATCATATCTTACTGTCTAACTTTAAGTTTATAGATATTTTTGAGTAGATATTCTTATATTGGTCTGAGAATATACAAGTGTTATTTTTGTGTGTAATGGCTGTCTTTTGACATCCATTTTGAGAGGTAAAGGCTCACAATTTGTCAGTAAATAGGCCAGATTGCTTAATATGGCTTTGGACTAATGTATTATCAGAGTACCCCTCCAGTGCTTTGTCTAGCTGGGAAATTTTCAGCATGGAGTGGAGATTCCTTGTGCTTTAGAAGTTCATTCTGAAATGTTCATTGCTACTTTTAGGAAGTTCAGTGAATGCGACTTTGGCAACTTAATCTCAATAAAGGAAGATCACCTCTTCAAAGTTCAGAAAGTGCCATCATTCTGACCTTTGTCACATAGCAGGAAATGAAGAGTAGCACCATGCCCTTTCTTCCGCTTTTCCCTGTCCATGTTTCTCAGTTCTTGACCCCTCTGTCTTCCTCTATACAAGAGAAATGACCTTATTTTACCTCTGTAATCCCCCAATAAAGGCACTGAACCCAATTTCTTGGGGTTAATTATCTGATCTTCTCTGGTCATCTTCCTACTCAAATCCTTTGTGCTCTTAGAATTTCCATCCAATTGTTTCGTTGCTTGCCCATTTGTTGGACCCTAGCAGGGCAAAGTCAGGCTAACAAAGGACACAATCTTTTAGATACTGATATGAAATGTGTATAAAATAGGAAATATTATGTATGTTTGTCTATTTTAAAAGAAATACAATCTTTCTTTCAATCTCAATCTAAAACAAGATTTACCATCTCTTTTAACAAAGCCCTCAGGAGAGTTTGTCCAAAAGCTGAACCAAATAATTTTCAGGAGAGATATATTACACACTAAGTTCTCAATTTACTACCTAGGAGAATATTATAAAATGCAATAATACATGCACACACAGACACAACATTTAAGCTATGTGTAGTTTATTTTGAAACGGCGTTTTTATGTAAATTTAAAAGTTCATTATTATTTTAAATGTATGAAATGTTATATATATTTTAAAAGGCATATATTTATAACAAAAATTTGATTTTGCCTTATTTGTGTCAATTTCATTTGGATTTTCTTAAAGGCCCAAGATGTTCAAATACTCCTTATCACCACTGCATTTCTTACCCATTTTTGATACCTAAGATATGTAAAAGAAATGGATTAAGACTTTATGGCTGCTAGAGTAAGTTAGCCTTACAATTTCCAAGTGAAGCAGAAAATATATATTTACTCAATGCAAAATCCTGAGTTGATATTTAGCTTTATCCATACATACAGGTCTAGTGTTCACCACACTTGTTCTAATCATTAATCACTTTAAAAGTCATATTGGGGCTGGGCACAGTGGCTCACACCTGTAATCCCAGAACTTTGGGAGGCCGAGATGGGCAGATCACCTGAGGTCAGGAGTTCGAGACCAGCCTGCCCAACATGGTGAAATCCCATTTCTACTAAAAATACAACAAAATTAGCCAGGCATGGTGGCACATGCCTGTAATCTCAGCTACTCGGGAGGCTGAGGCAGGAGAATCACTAGAGCCCTGGAGGCTGAGGTTGCAGTGAGCCGAGGTTGCACCGTTGCATTGCAGCCTGGGCAACAAGAGTGAAACTCCATCTAAAAAAAAAGTGATATTGCACAGATAATTTTTTCAAGGAAGCAGAACTATGGAATTTCAAGCTTTCAAGACCAGCCCAGAGGAAAATCATAAATAATAATAATAATATAACAATCTAAAGACTCTATTTCTGATGTATCTTGCATAGGACCCTTTTGAGAAAATGTAACCTTAAATAAAATATGTCCACAGGGAGGGAGGCATAGGGTTCAGATAACACAAATCAATGGTATTCTAAAATGGAATTTATAACTTCTGTGACTTGTCAATGTTAAATACTAAAAACCTGTAAGCTCCAGACATAAACGCCTTCAGAGTGTGCTTAAGGAAATAAGCTCTCAGATTTAATACAATTTAATCTCATGACTACAAATCAACTATCTTTCTCTTATAATTTGTTGTTATGGAAAACTATGAACTCTTAAGTGTACTTAAAACCAGGAAATGTTCTTCTTAGTTTATACTAGTTATCAAAAGCGGTGGAAGAACATAGGAAGCTAACTCTGAGAAGTGGATATCTTTAGTAAATATGACTAAGGGATTATGACTTCTGTTGGTCACAGTGAATTGCCAGAATCCAGTGATTCAGGCAATTGTTTTTGCTAAGATGGTTTGATATAAGGTTATTTCTTTCAGGCGTAATATTTTTTAATGCCAGCCTTTACTAACCAAAGGAAAAGAGTCATGAAAAATAGATGAAGAAACACATTTTAATCTAATGAATCATATCCTAAAAAATGACCAGCAAGTATAGTAGAGACATAATAGATTTCCTAAAGTTAAAATTACTAGTTATTTGCATAATCCCAACATTTGTCTGTTAAAACTAAATGTACCCACATATTTTTTTTGTTTCAAAAAAGAACAGCAGGCAAAATAGCCATAGAGTGAAAATTCATGGATCTGACAAAAATTATATATGATAAAGTCTATTTATGCTGAATAAATCCCAAATTTACTTTTTCTTTATTCGAAGTTTGAATATAGAACTGCTTCTTAGTTTTATGCCAACTTTTGAATAAATGAGTCATAAGAAGTAAAGCTATTGGTTGATAACAGAAAATATAATAACAGTAATCACATTTTGACATTTCTATTGCACCTTTCACCTTGATAAAATCTAAGGCAATTAATCTGAAAGTCATTTCTCTACTCAGAATTTTCAAGCCCCAACTAAATCCACTTATCTTCTAAGTTATCTCAAAGTGTAAGCAGAACATCCACTGCCCTGTTGGCCTGTCAACCTGCATGAATAGCACTTGCTGCTAACAGACTTCTGAGGCCAGGTGAATGTATATGGACCTTTAAATAATGGCCAGTAGGTCAAAAAAGCTAATGTCATTTCATATCCAGTAATGAATCATACAACTTCACTGACATTATATGTCAAGGCTAGGTATGCTCAGCCACTAAGCAGTTAATCTGTCAACCCAACAGAATATTAGTATCTTGAAGTTTTAAGGGCACTTGTACATTGTATAATTTAAATTCCAGCCAGGAAACAGGAAACAGTTTTACAACATTTCTGTCTTATCAACTGACTGTCTTAACATCTTCAGTTGATGGGCAATTCTAAGTGTCAGGAGAATATCTACTGTTGTCTACAGGTTTAATCTTAGATGCCTATTTTTTATGTTGCTAAACACATATAAGACTTTCTAAGTATTTAAAAATCTGATGAATAAAAATTTAAAACACTATGCTAAAGGTACTAGAGGTTAAAAACCTCTAGAGTTTTTAATTGAGTTAGAAACACTATTGTAAAGGTTGGAATATAGCTTCACAGCACAGTGGTTGCACAAAGGAAGGAATAGCCATTCTACCTGGGTAAAAGAGTAGATCAGATAAGGCTTCATGGACATAATGTTTTATGGAAAAAATGTTATGCAAAAAAATAGTATGGAATAAAATTTTATTTACATTATTACCTAAGTTACATAAAGAAAAAAATGAATAACAAAATGAAGAAGGCCAATGTATTAAACATGGTGCCTTTGCAGGCTCGAATGATGGTTTTTGTTTTGTTTTGTTTTGTTTTGTATAGTTAGGGGATCATGTAATATTTGACATTCAGGGGAAAAAAGTCGAAACAACAACAAAATTTGTGGGAACTAGAATAAAACACATTGGGTCTACTTGAGGAAGAAGATGATTTTTTTCATAATCACCCCTTTCCTACTTTAATTAGCTAGCATCAGAAAAGAGAGTACTTTCAAGAGAAAGGGTAAAGAATCCTAAATGGATCTACCACAGAGACAAACTTAATAATTCTACTACCTCTACAACAGTTAGATAACATTCACCGTGAGACAGCTGAGTATATGTCGGCTTCTAAACTATAGCATGCAGGCACGTAAAACAGTATTTGCATTAACACACTCTTTATGAAATGAATTTGAAAGACTTTTCTGAGTTGTCCTGAAAAAAAAAAGCAGCCTCCCACAGCTGGCTCCTCTATTTTTGGCTTCTCCTATCCCTGTTTTCATGGCAGCTGAGAAATATTAATGTGAGAAAAGTATCTTTTATTTTAGTCTTTAGAAAAGAACTCAACAGAAAACCCTGCAACTTCAGCAGTAGAGGATAAGAGTTCCAAGATCACACTGTGGAAGTACATTATTGAAACAACCTGTAGGAAAGGGAACATAATATAAAATAATACGTTCCACTTACATATGACATACCCAAAACTTATGCTGTTTACATATAATGATTAAATTAACATATTTTGCCAAAAGTTAATAGGTCCCCTAGGAATGATTATATAAAATAGGTTTGTAATCAGTCTCATACAGAGAAAAGGCACAGTGGAAGAAAAAAGATTTATTTGATCCACCACCATTCAACAGAAACAAGTGATGAACAGATCTATTTGAAGATTGGAGAAACATTTAGCTTTATGAGAAATTTTCCTCCTGACCTTTCCTATGATACATGCATACATATAAAATCAAATGCTTCATGACATTAATCTAGAAAAAAAGTACCTGCCACATTTGATTCAAACTGGCTTTTAAAAAGAAATACAGAATTTTAGTCCCATATCGAAACCACATTTGAAAGAGTAATGACAAGTTACTTGAGTTTTATTGACTCAGTCAGATCATACGGTGAGTCATTTCCAGACATATCGATAAACTCATTGATTCCTCTCATTCTTGTAGTCACTGGACTATAGAAAAAAGGATCAGTAGCCATTTGACCTTCATTGTGTATTAAACAAACACCAGATGGCAAGGATTCATTCAGGAAATCCATTCTTTCTTCTTCATAGTCATGTTCACACTGTTGCTTCCCACTGAGCCTTTATCTCTGTTTGTCATGGTGCCAGAGCTGCCTGCATAGCACCTTTCATGCATCACAGCTTTCAAATCTTGTCCCATTAGTTTCATTTTGTTTCCATCATAAATAATCTTCCACTTTCTCATACACTCTTTCATTATCTAATAATGGGCTGGGTCATTATACAAAGGAGCCAAGTATTAAAGGGTTAGTGAATACAGTTTGTCCACTTGGTTTCTGGCCAGTGTGTGAACTATTTATTAAACAGATGAATTTATGCAACTAAAAAAAAAGAGAGACCTAAGGAATACAAACATCCTCATCCTGCTAACAAGTTTTCAAGAACACTAGACATAAAAATGAGGACATTTTAATCTCAGATTGGAAACTTTAAAGCACTATACCATGAGCATTAATCTAATTCAACCTAATTATTTCAAGAAACACACAAAAGCAAATACGCTATCCACTGAAACATTCCATCACTATTTCTTTCCTTGGCCATTCCCTAGTCTCATTTGGACATCAGCCAGCCATCTAGAAGTGTTGAAATGCTGGTAAGCATTAACAAGCCAAGTGACTCCATTCTAACGGCATTATCCTATGAGTAAATTTCACAGAGTCCAAGAAGGGAGGCTTGTCTTTTTGGACAATGTTGTATACAGACAAAATAAGAAAGCTGGACGTTATGTAAGATTTATCGCCGACACTACAAAGTTTAGTACAAACAAGGAGTACTCTCTGGTCTCAGCAGAGTGGTTCCTCAGTGTTCCTAGGAAGTTAAATGTTGAGCAAATAAAGTATGCTGACAGCTAAAATCAGATTCTGCCCATATTTAAGGAAAAGTTAAGAAGTTTAGAATGCAGCGTGTAGGATGCTGTGAATATGTCAGCACTGAGTTAAGTCATCCCAGACTATTATTCTTACAGGCAGGCCAATTATCAGGGGATAATTAGACTGATAATGAGCATTCTGACTGGTTGAGAGGTTCCTCCGAGGGTAGAGCACCCCCTGCCCTTATAAGGCTGTCCTCTGTGCCAAGAATGCTATGTTATAAATGGGACTTTTAAAAGAATGTCATATTTTTGAGAAAAACAAGTTTACACTGATTAAAAATAAGGTGTTGAATTCTAAACTTATTTTTAATAATGAAATCCTTGTTCCATACAGCTATGTAGTGAAACAAAATGGAGGTAATTCAGCTACTCTGTTTTTTTGTAAAATATTTCTATTCTATGAAAGTATCTCAACTATATCTAGAAAACTGGAAAAGAATAAAGACCCACTTATGATCCCATCTCTGAGGTGGGTGGATCACCTGAGGTCAGGAGTTGAAGACCAGCTAGCCAACATGTTGAAAACCCCTATCTACTAAAACTACAAAAATCAGCCAGGAATGGTGGCACACCCCTGTAATCCTAGCTACTCAGGAGGCTGAGGCAGGATAATTGGCTTGAACCCAGAGGCGGAGGTTGCAGTGAGCCGAGACCACACTTCTGCACTCCAGCCTGGGCAACAGAACGAAACTCCATCTAAAAAAAAAAAAAAATAGAGGCCGGGTGCGGTGACTCACGCCTGTAATCCCAGCACTTTGGGAGGCCGAGGTGGGCGGATCACGAGGTCAGGAGACCGAGACCATCCTGGCTAACACGGTGAAACCCCGTCTCTACTAATACAAAAAATCAGCTGGGCGTGGTGGTGGGTGCCTGTAGTCCCAGCTACTCGGGAGGCTGAGGCAGGAGAATGGTGTGAACCTGAGAGGCGGAGCTTGCAGTGAGCCAAGATAGCGCTGCCACTGCACTCTAGCCTGGGCGACAGAGCGAGATTCCGTCTCAAAAAAAAAAAAAAAAAAAAAAAAGGAGTCAATTTAAATCTGGAGTTTTAAATACATTTTAATGCACTGCTGTAGCATTTGTATGAGTAATTATTCTATTATGTACTGTTATATGTCAGCAGTAAATTCATCATATTAAGCCCTACATATGACAACATATTTAATTAAATATTTTCTGCCTGGAATCCTCTTTTCTTCTTTCTTCCAACAGTTAACTTCTACTTAATCTTTGACTCCAGCTTAACTTTCAGTTCCTTAGGGACAGTATTTCTTTGACTTCCCTGAGCCAAATTCGTATTATGCACACTTACACACTGTCTCTTCTTAGCCCTTATCGTAGTATGTGATTCTTTGATTAATGTCCATCTCTTCCAACCAATAACAACCTCCATAAGGGCAAAGTGATTCCACTTTTGCTTAATATTCTATTCCAGAAGAGGATCAGGCACATAATAGGTGCTCAATAAATAATCGTTGAATGAATGAATAAATGAACAAACTTAAGCATTTTCTGTGTTCTTCCAGACTGTGATATATAAAGAAAGAAGAGCAAATGGTTTGTGTATTGCCCTATCAATAAGAGTACATATAGCTAAGGATGGCATCTGCTCTGATTCCATCACCTCAGCACTTTGCACTTGAATGTCATTGGTCAACGAGCACGATCCTAGAAGAAAATAACAGAGCTGCAATCATGTGAATGACGGTATAGGAAGAAAAAAAATGAGAAAACAGGTAAAGAAAAATAAATTGCTTAAAGCCCCCAGTAGTCCCAATTGTCGATAATTGTTTACTGGGAACAACATTTTCCTTTGAATGGAAGAAACTTCTTCATGGCTTTCAGGATGGCTTTTGGTTTCATATACAGCTACTCAGGTTAGAAAGGCTAGAAACTTGAAAACTACATTAAAAGCAATTCATCATATACTGCTTCATTTCACTGAGTTCAAACTACAGAATAAAAATAACCAACCATTTCCAACCTAAACTATAAGTCACAAACCTTATCTCAAATGGCAACTTAAATCTCTTTTAAACTCTGCTCAATTTGTTACCAACATTTACAAACCTCATCATGTGTTTCAATTTTATCTCAATTGCTAATATGATCTGAAATAGTTGGTTAATGGTGTAGAAAATTCATTTTTTAAATAACTGACAATTGCCTATTGTTTTTTATTATATAAATTGGAAATTCAATTGTAAATCCGTATATAAATAAATTATGTTTCAGTACCTACAAAGTTTTATGTTTTATGGCAATGTATGTTTTAAAAGTCTGAAAAATTTTTCTCTCACCAGCATATTATTAAGAAAACTCAGCGATGGCATGTAATTTTTCAACGAATAAACTATGTTTTAGAGAAGTTTTAGGTTAGAGAAAAATTGAGAACGAAGTACAAAGAGTTTTCACGCACTATCAACATCCCACACCACAGTAGTACATTTGTTATAATCAATGAACCTAACTTACACTGACACATTATTATCATTCAAAGTTCATAGTCTATATAAGGGTTTACTCTTGGTGCTGTACATTCTACAGTTTTGACAATTTATAATGACATGTGTCTACCATTGTAGTACAGAATAGTTTCACTGCTCTAAAAATCTTCCATGCTTCGCCTATTTATCTCTACCTCTCCCCTAAACCCTGGCAACCGCTTATATGTTTACTGTTTCCATAGTTTTTCCTTTTCTAGAATGGCATATAATTTGAATTACATAGTGTGTTAGTCTTTTAAGACTGGCTTCTTTCACTTAGTAATATGTATTTAAATTTCCTCCATGTCTGTTCATGCCACGATAGTTTAGTTTTTTAAGCACTGAGTAATATTCCATTGTCTGAATCTACCACAATTTATTTATCCATTCACCCAGTAAAGGACATCTTGGTTGCTTCCAAGTTTTGACAATTATGAGTAAAGCTGCAAAAAACATGCATTTGCAGGTTTTTGTGTGAAAATAAAGTTATAATCATTACGTAAATATCAAGGAGCACCGTTGCTGGATTGTACAGTAAGAGTGTGATTTGTTTTGTAGAAAACTGCCAAACTGTCTTTGAAAGTTACCTTGAATTCTCATCAGCAATAAATGAGAATTTTGTTGCTCCATATCCTCACTAACCTTTGGTATTGTCAGTGCTTTAGATTTTGGTCATTCTAATAAGTGTGTAGTGGTATCTCATTATTGTTTAAATTTGCAGTTCCCAATGAAATACGATGTCTGACATCTTTTCATGTGGTTACTTGCCATCTGCATATCTTCTTTGGTGAGAGTCTGTTCAAGTCTTTTGTCCATTTTTATTCAGGTTGTTTATTTTCTTATTGTTGAGTTTTAAGTGTTCTTAGTATATTTTGGATAACAGATGTTTATCAGATGCGTCTTTTGCAAAAATTTTTCTCCAAGTCTTTAGTTTGACTTATTCTCTTCACATTGGAGTTCACAGAGCAGAAGTTTTGAATTTTAGTTTGGTAGTTTTGCATTTTACATTTGGGTCTATGATTCATTCTAAGTTAATTTTTGCAAAGGATTTAAGGTCTATACATAGTTTTTTTTTTTTTTTTTTGCATGTGCATGTTTAGTTGTTCCACCCCTATTTGTTGAAATGACCATCTTTGCCTACTTGCATTTCCTTTGATCCTCTGTTAAATATTAGCTGACTATATTAATACGGGTCTATTTCTGAGCTCTATTCTGTTACATTGATCTATTTGTATATTCTTTCACCAATGCCACACTGTCTTGATTAATGTAGCTTAATAGCAAGTATTATGTCATCGGAGTGTGTTAGTTCTCTGACTTTGTTCTTCCCCGTCAATATTGAGTTGGTTATTCTGGGTCTTTTGCCATTCTGTATAAATTTTAAGAACAGTTTGTCAATATCAAAAAATAAAAATAAAAATAAAACTTGCTGAGATTTTATTGGGATTGTATTGCATCTATAGTTCAGGTTTGGATGAAGTGACATCATGACTATATGGAGTATTCCTGTCCATGGACATGGACTGTCTCTCCAAATTTTATTTAGATTTTTGTTGTATTGTTCATCAGAGTTTTGTAGTTTTTTCCATAGAGATCTTGTACGTGTTTTGTTAGGTTTATACTTATTTCATTTTTTAGTGGTAACTAAATGGTAATGTGTTTTTAATTACAAATTTCACTTTTTATTGCTGGTATATGAAACTGATTGACTTTTATGTACTAAACTTATATTGTGCACCCTTGCTAAAATTGTTTGTTAGTTCCAAGAGATTTTTTGTCAATTTTTAAAAATTTTCTACATAGATAATCATGTCATTTGCAAACAAAGAGAGTTTTATTTTTTCTTTCTTTATCTGTATACTTTTTCTTTTCCTTTCTTTTCTTTTTGTCTTATTGCATTAATTAGGACTTCCAATATAATGTTGAAAAGTAGTGGTGATAAGGAATGTCTTATTTTGTTCCTTATCTAAGTGGGAAAGCCTAAGTATTACGTTAGCTATAGATTTTTCTATTTTTTTTTAATCAAGTGAGGAAGTTCCCTGTATTCCTAGCTTCCCAAGAGTTCTCATCATGAATGGAAGTTGGATTTTGTCAGATGATATTTTTGAATTTATTAATATGATCATGTGATTTTTATTCTTTAACTTGTTGGTGTAATTGATTGCATTAACTGACTTTCAAATGTTGAATGAGCTTTGCATGCTTGGATAGGCCCAAGTGGTCATGGTGTGCAATTCTTCTTAAATATATTGCATTGGATTTGCTTATATATTTTGAGCATTTTTACATCTATGTTCATGAGAGATATTTATCTAAAGTTTTCTTTACTTGTAATGTATTTGTCTGCTTTTGGTGTTCAGGCAATGCTGGCCTTATGGAATTAGTTTGTAAGTATTCCCTTTGCTTACACCTTCTGGAAGAAATTGTAGATAATTTGTTTAATTTTTTTCCAAATGTTTGGTAGAATTCAACAGTAAACCAACTGTGATTGGTGTTTTCTGTTTTGTAGGAATACTAATTATGGATTCCACTTCTTTAATAGATATAAGACAATTTATGTTGTCTAATTTCCACTGTGTGGACTTTGGCAGGTATATCTTTTAAGAAATTTGTTCATTTTATATAAGTTACCAAATCTGTGGGCATAGAATTTTCCATAATATGACTTGATTATCATTTTAGTATCAATCATATCTAAGGTGATGTCTCCTCTTTCATTTCTGATAGTAGCATTTTGTGTCTTTTCTCTTTTTTTCTTAGGTAACCTGGCTAGAGGCTTATCAATATTATTGATCTTGTCAAAGAATCAGCTTTTGGTGTCACTGATTTTCTTCTATTCCCTGTTTGCCAATTTGTTGATTATTGCTCTGTTTTTTATTTCCTTTCTCCCGCTTATTTGGACTTAATTTGCTCTTTTTTCCCTAATATTTTAAGGTGGAAGCTTAGATAATTAATATTAAATCTTTCTTCTTTTCTCTTATATACATTCTATGCTATAAACTTTCCTCTATGCTGCTTTTGCTACATCCTACACATTTTGATGAGTTGTATTTTCATTTTAATTTGCTTTATATGTTTTTTATTTTGAGATTTTTTTCTTGGAAGCGATTGTTATTTAGAAATGCCTTATTTAATATTCAAATATTTTGGGATTTTCCAGCTTTATTTCTGTAGTTTATTTTTAGTTTAGTTCCACTGTGGTATTAGAGCAGATATTGCATAATTCCTGTTCTTCGAAATTTGTTAATATATGTTTTATGGCTCAGAATGTGGTCTATCTTGAATGTTTAATGTATTCTTGAGAAGAATGTGTACTCTGTTGTTGTTCAATGAAAAAGTCTATAGATGTTATTTATGTCCAGTTGATTAATGATGCTGTTAAACTCAACTATATCTTTACTGATTTTCTGCTCAACTGATTGGTCGACTGATAGATTTATAATAGATATGTGTTAAAATCTCCAACTGTAATAGTGTATTCAACTATTTCTCCTTGCTGTTTTATCTATTCTTTCTTCATGTGTTTTGACACGTTGTTGCTAGGCACATACACACCAAGGACTGTTAGGTTTTCTTGTAGTATTTTCCCCTTTATCATTATTTAATGCCCCTCTATATGCCTGATACCTTTCCTTGCTCTAACGTCTGGTTTGTCTAAAATTAATATAGCTATTCTCACTTTCTTTTGAGTAGTGTTAGCATGGTATATCTTTCTCCTTCCATTTACTTTTAATAGATATGCATCTTTATATTTACAATGAATTTTTTTAGGCGTCATATATTAGGTCTTGATTTTTGATCCACTTTTACTATCTTAGTCTTTTAATTGATGTATTTAGACTCCTGATTTTTAAAGTAACTATTGCAGATGACATGATTCTATATCTAGAAAACCACATTGTGTCAGCCCAAAATCTCCTTAAGCTGATAAGCAACTTCAGCAAAGTCTCAGGATACAAAATCAGTGTTCAAAAATCACAAGCATTCTTGTACACCAATAACAGACAAACAGAGAGCCAAATCATGAGTGAACTCTCATTCACAATTGCTTCAAAGTGAATAAAATACCTAGGAATCCAACTTACAAGGGACGTGAAGGACCTCTTCAAGGAGAACTACAAACCACTGCTCAATGAAATAAAAGAGGATACAAACAAATGGAAGAACATTCCATGCTCATGGATAGGAAGAATCAATATCGTGAAAATGGCCATACTGCCCAAGGGAATTTATAGATTCAATGCCATCCCTATCAAGCTACCAGTGACTTTCTTCACAGAATTGGAAAAAACTACTTTAAAGTTCATATGGAATCAAAAAAGAGCCTGCATCACCAAGTCAATCCTAAGCCAAAAGAACAAAGCTGGAGGCATCATGCTACCTGACTTCAAACTATACTACAAGGCTACAGTAACCAAAACAGCATGGTACTGGTACCAAAACAGAGATATAGATCAATGGAACAGAACAGAGCCCTCAGAAATAATGCCACATATCTACAACTATCTGATCTTTGACAAACCTGACAAAAACAAGCAATGGGGAAAGGATTCCCTATTAATAAATGGTGCTGGGAAAACTGGCTAGCCATATGTAGAAAGCAGAAACTGGACCCCTTCCTTACACCTTATACAAAAATTAATTCAAGATGGATTAAAGACTTACATGTTAGATCTAAAACCATAAAAACCCTAGAAGAAAACCTAGGCATTACCATTCAGGACATAGGCATGGGCAAGGACTTCATGTCTAAAACACCAAAAGCAATGGCAACAAAAGCCAAAATTGACAAATGGGATCTAATTAAACTAAAGAACTTCTGCACAGCAAAAGAAACTACCATCAGAGTGAACAGGCAACCTACAAAATGGGAGAAGATTTTCACAACCTACTCATCTGACAAAGGGCTAATATCCAGAATCTACAATGAACTCAAACAAATTTACAAGTAAAAAACAAACAACCCCATCAAAAAGTGGGCAAAGGACATGAACAGACACTTCTCAAAAGAAGACATTTATGCAGCCAGAAAACACATGAAAAAATGCTCACCATCACTGGCCATCAGAGAAATGCAAATCAAAACCACAATGAGATACCATCTCACACCAGTTAGAACGGCAATCATTAAAAAGTCAGGAAACAACAGGTGCTGGAGAGGATGTGGAGAAATAGGAACACTTTTACACTGTTGGTGGGACTGTAAACTAGTTCAACCATTGTGGAAGTCAGTGTGGCAATTCCTCAGGGATCTAGAACTAGAAATACCATTTGACGCAGCCATCCCATTACTGGGTATATACCCAAAGGACTATAAATCATGCTCCTATAAAGACACATGCACACGTATGTTTATTGCGGCATTATTCACAATAGCAAAGACTTGGAATCAACCCAAATGTCCAACAGTGACAGACTGGATTAAGAAAATGTGGCACATATACACTGTGGAATACTATGCAGCCATAAAAAATGATGAGTTCATGTCCTTTGTAGGGACATGGATGAAATTGGAAATCATCATTCTCAGTAAACTATCGCAAGAACAAAAAACCAAACACTATGTTCTCACTCATAGGTAGGAATTGAACAATGAGAACACATGGACACAGGAAGGGGAACATCACACTCTGGGGACTGTTGTGGGGTGGGGGAAGGGGGGAGGGATAGCTTTAGAAGATGTATCTAATGCTAAATGATGAGTTAATGGGTGCAGCACACCAGCATGGCACATGTATACATACGTCACTAACCTGCACATTGTGCACATGTACCCTAAAACTTAAAGTATAATAATAATAAAATAAAAAAATAAAGTAACTTCGTATAGTTTAATACTTACTGTATTTGTTACTGTTTTCTGTGTTTATTGCCTTTGTTCCTATTTTTGTCTTTACACTTTTTCTGTCCTTTGTAGGGTTAATTGAGCATTTTATTTGATTTTATTTTATCTCCATCCTTAACATATAATTCTTTTTTTACTTGCTTTGTGTTTGTCCTCAAGTTTACCATAGATATGTATAACTAATCTAAGTCTACTTTCAAATAGCACTATAAAATACTCGTAAGACAAGTAGCATATGATAACAATTCTAATTCCTTTCTCCAGTTCTTTCTATTGTTATCATTTATTTCCCTTATACATAAGCATATATATAATATACATAAGCATATACAATAAAATACATTACTGCTATTATTATTTTGAGCAAACTGCTATTTGTTAAAGTAAGAACTTTAAAAACAAATTAATAAAAATTTTACCTTTACTAATTTTTTTCTAATGCTCTTTCTTTATGTAGTCCGAAGTTTCTGACGTATATCATACTCCCTCTCTCTGAAGAACTTTTTTAATTTTTCTTGTATGGCAAATCTATTAGCCAAAAAAAAAAATCCCTCAGTGTATTTTTGTTTGAGTTAAGTCTTTATTTCTCCTTCATTTTCAAAGAATAATTTCACAAGGTCAGAATTCTAGGTTGGTTTATATATTTTTTTAACATGTCACTCTACTCTCATATTGCTTGCAGTGGTTCTGAGGAGAGTTTGGATGCAATTCTTATCTTCACTCCTCCATAGGTAAGATTTTTTTTTCTTTTCTGAGTTTTTTTCTTTATCTTTTATGTCCTGAAGTTTAAATATGATTTATCTAGGTGTAGTTTTTTTTGTCATTTGTCCAGCTTACTGTTCTCTTCACTTTCTGGATCTGTGGTTTGGTGTTTGACATTAATTTGGAAAGATTCTCAATCATTATTGCTTCAAAGATTGCTTCTGCTCCTTTTCTTCTTTCTTTTTCTTGTGGTATTAGCATTAAACATATGTTACATCTGTAATAGTTGTCCCACAGCTCTTGGACATTCTGTTCTCAGGTATTATTTTTTCCAGTCTGTTTTTCTTTGTTTTTTAGAATTGAGGGTTTTTATTGTCATCGCCTAAAACTCAGAGATTTTTTGCCCATCAAAGACATGTTTCCATTCAAAGGCATTTTTCATTTCTGTTGTAACATTTCTTATCTCTAGCATTTTTATTTTTTCTTAGAATTTCTATCTCTATGCTTATATCATTCATATCTTCTTTCACATTGTCTACTTTTCCATTTAACCCTCTAGCATATTTATCATAGTTTTTTTTCTTTTAAAATTTTTGGTCTGATAATTCTAACACATTCCCATCACATCTGATTCTGGTTCTGATACTCTATTCAGTTGTGATAAAATGTGTTGTTTTGCCTGTTAGTATGCCTTGTAATTTTTTCGAAAGCTTGGCATGATGTACTGAGTAAAAGAAATCATTGTTGGCTGGGTGCGGTGGCTCACACCTGTAATCCCAGCACTTTGGGAGGCTAAGGAGGACAGATTATGAGGCCAGGGGATCAAGACCATCCTGGCCAACATGGTGAAACCCCATCACTACTAAAAATACAAAAAAATTAGCTGGGTGTGGCAGCGTGCACCTCTAGTCCCACCTACTTGAGAGGCTGAGGCAGGGAATTGCTTGAACCTGGGAGGCGAAGACTGCAGTGAGCCAAGATCATGCCATTGCACTCCAACCTGGCGACAGAGCAAGGCTCTGTCTCACAAAAAAAAAAAAAAAGAAAGAAAGAAAGAAAGAAAGAAAGAAAGAAAGAAAGAAAGGAAAAGAAATCATGGTAAATATGCATTTCGTAATGTAGTGAAAATCATAAGACCCTATAGTTTTATAATTAGGTTTTAATTTCTTAATAAGCCTGTACCTCTGGGCTATAAACTTCCCAAATGCTTCTTAATTTACCCTCCCCTTACTTAGGTGGAAGAGAATGGCTAGAGGGTGATGACACTGGATATCTCCCTTCCCCAAGATCAATTAGGTCCTGACATAACCCCAACAGGTAAGGCTCTGTTAAAAAAAAATCCTCCTGAGGGCATTCCTTGTTAAGAAAAACTGAATGTTCTGGCATATTTCAAAATGGATTCTTTTCCCCTCCTTCAGGTCACCATGACAGAAGTTAAAAGAAGCTCCTGAATTTATGGTATTCATGGAAAGGTCTCCATACTATCACCCTGCAAAAATTACAACCTGACTTGGTGCTGATCATTTTGCTGTTTCCTCTGTAATTATAAGATGCCCTGGACTACCCTGCATTCTGAAAATATAACCCCCAAAATCCTATGATTAGAGAGCAATCCTCCTGCCTTGACCATGCATGCTCATTCCCTATGCTACTTCTCTCTTTATTTTTCTCAGTAGCAATTATTACTATATGATATTACTCACAAACAAGTATAGTTTACCTCCCCTCAACTTCACTAGAAGGTTCTATGAAGTCAGGAACTGTGTCTCTTTGGTTAGCTGTTGTATACAGGGCCTAGAATAGTGCCTGTATAAAATAGGTTTGCAAATATTTCTCGAATGGATGATTCCCTCACAAGTGAAAAAGATTTTCAAACAAAGTGACTCTATGTCTAGGATGTCAGTCAGTTTGGATAGTTTTAAGACTCAGCTGACTTATTCTATTTGACTAGCAAATGTGTGCAGTCAAAATGTCATTATGTAGGTATAATTTATATGATAGCTTCTCACTAACATAATTATATGTAAAGTTATTTGCATTTCTCAAAAATACATGCCCAATGGTACAGTATACTCAGTCTCTAGGGCACACACACAGAAATGGACAGAACTCACTAAAGGAGGTTTAGTAATCTTTTAAATACTATCATATTAATATAGAAATGCTTATTCTATATAACATTTTAAATATTTTAGTAAAATAAAATGTTATGGCTAGAAAATAAAGTACTAAAACCTTAAAAACTTGTTATCTCTGATGGCTACAAATGTGAATTATTATTTTCTTCTTTATAATTTTTTTGTACTTTCTAAATGTTCTACAATGAATATATATTAATTTTATAATAAGGGGAAATGTTATTTGCAACAGAAAATATTTTAGACTTCTAATGGCAAAAATATAAATCACACAGTAAAATTAAAGATAGAACTATTATGTAGAATAATGTATTATTTCATTTACCTTGATACATGGAACACAAATGGGGAATATTTTTATCACCTCTCTACAGATTACTATTTCTAAAACTGTTTATTTCTCAGGGTAATTTTAATTATTATTATATATTTTTTGGTTTTTGATGTAATACTTTTAATTTATGTAATAATTCTTAAGTTTTTTCTATTCTATATGAATTAAGTAATATTTTATTAATACAATTTTATTGTTAGAACACTTTCAGAATTGCAGAAAATTATGAGGATAGTACAGAGATTTTCCATAAACTGTTAATCTAGTTGCCCCTATTATTAACATCTTAAATTTGCATAGCACAATTGTTACAATTGATGAGCTAATATTTATACACTATTTTTAACTAAAGTCCACATTTTATTTAGATTTCCTTAGTTTTTACCAAATATCTTTTCATTATTGCTGTTCCAGAACCCCATCTAAGATATCACACTATATTAGTTATCATTCCTCCTTAGGCTACTCTACACTTTGACAGCTATCAGAGTTCTCTTGTTTTGATGACGTTGACAGTTTTGGGGACTATGGATTGGGTATTTTGTAAAATGCCTATTGGGATTTGTCTAATATACCTCTTGTTATCAAACAGAATGTATTAATCCATTTTCACACTGCTATAAAGAACTACCTTAGACTGGGTAATTTATGAAGAAAAGAGATTTAATTGACTAAAATTCTGCAGGCTTAACAGGAAGCATGACTGGGAGGCCTCAGGAAAATTACAATAATGGCAGAAGGAAAAGGGGAAACAAGGCACATCTTACATGATGGCAGGATATAGACAGAACAATGAGAATAACTGCCACACAGTTTTAAACCATCAGATCTCATGAGACCTCACTCACTGTCATGAAAACAGCATGGGAGGAAACCGCCCCCATGATCCAATCACTCCCCACCAGGTCTCTCCCTTGAGAGGTGGACACTACAATTCAAGATGAGATTTGGGTGGGGAGACAAAGCCAAACGATATCATTCTGTCTGGGGCCCATCCAAAATCTCATGTCTTTCTCACATTTCAAAACACAATCATGCCTTTCCAACAGTCCCCAAAAGTCTTAACTCATTCTAACATTAACCCGAAAGTCCAAGTCCAAAATCTCATCTGAGACAAGGGAAGTCCCTCTGCCTATAAGCCTGTAAAATCAAAAGCAAGTTAGTTACTTCTGAGATGCAATGGGGGTACAGGCATTGGGTAAGTGTTCCCATTCCAAATGGGAGAAATTGGCCAAAACAAAAGGATTACAGGTCTAATGCAAGTCCAAAACCCAATAGGGCAGCCATTAAATCTTAAATATCCAAAATATCCTTTGACTCCATGTCTCACATCCAGGACACACTGATGCAAGCAGTGGGCTTCCAAGGCCTTGGGCAGCTCTGCTCCTGTGGCCCTGCAGGGCACAGACCCCTTGGCTTCTTTGACTGACTGGCATTGAGTGCCTGTGGCTTCTCCAAGGGTGTGGTGCAAGCTGTCAGTAGATCTGCCATTCTGGGCCCTTGAGGACAGTGGCCAGCTTCTCATGGCTCCACTAGGCAGTGCACCAGTGGGGACTGTCTGTGGGGGCACCAGCCTCACATTTTCCCTCTGCATTGCACTAATAGAGGCTCTCCATGAGGACTCCACTCCTGCAGCAGGCTTCTGCCTGGACATCCAGGCATTTCCATACATCGTCTGAAATTGGCAGAGGCTCCCAAAGCTCAACTCTTATCTTCTGCACACCTGCAGGCCCAACACCACATGGAAGCTGCCAAGGCTTGGGGCTTGCACCCTCTGAATCAATGGCCTGAGCTGTATGTTGGCCCCTTTTAGCCATGGCTGGAGCTGCAGTGGATGGGAAGCAAGGCACCACGTCCTGAGACTGCACAGAGTAGTGGGGCCCATGAAAGCATTTTTCCCTCCTATCCTCTAGGCTTGTGACGGGACAGGTTGCCATGAAGATTTCTGAAATGCCCTGGAGACATTTTCCCCATTGTCTTGGCTATTAACATCTGGCCCTCTCTACTTATGAAAATTTCTGCAACCAGCTTGAATTTCTCCCCCAAAAATGGTTTTTCTTTTCTCCCACATAGTCAGGCTGCAAATTCTCCAAACTTTTATGCCCTGCTCCACTCTTAAACATAAGTTCTAATTTCAGTTCATCTCTTTCTTAATGCATATGAATGTACATTTTTAGAAAAAGCCATGTCACATCTTGAACTCTTTGCTGCTTAGACATTTCTTTAACCAGACACCCTAAATCATCTCTCTCAAGTTAAAATTTCTGCAAATCTCTAGGGCAGGGGCAAAATGCTACCAGTCTCTTTGCTAGAACATAGCAAGACTGACCTTTGCTCCAGTTCCCAATTCGTTCCTCATCTCCATCTGAGACCACCTCAGCCCCTGGACTTCATTGTCTATATCACTATCAGCATTTTGGTCAAAACCATTCAACAAGTCTCTAGGATGTTCAAAACTTTCCCATGTGTTCTTGTCTTCTTCTGAGCTCTCCCAACTATTCTAGCCTCTGCCCATTACCCAGTTCCAAAATCACGTCCACATTTTAAATTATCCTTATAGCAATACTCCACTTCTCTCGGTACCAATGTTCTGTATTAGTCCATTTTCACATTGCTATAAAGAACTACCTGAGACTGGGTAATTTATGAAGAAAAGAGATTTAATGACTCACATTACCACAGGCTTAACAGAAAGCATTACTGGGAGGCCACAGGAAACTCACAATCATGGCAGAAGAGGAAAACAAGGTACATCTCACATGGTGGCAGGATAGAGAGACAGTGAGAGGGTAACAGCCACACACTTTTAAGCCATCAGATCTCATGTGAATTCACTCACTATCACAAGAACAGCATGGGGGGAAACCACCCCAATGATTCAACTACCTCCCACCAGTTCCTTCCCTTGACATGTTGGGATTACAAGTTGAGACACAGTTTGTGAGATCTGGGTCAGGACACAAAGCCAAACCATATCATTCTACTCCTTGCCCCTCCCAAATCTCATGTCTTTCTCACATTTCAAAACACTGAGGTTATGTCTTTTTGGGAGGAAGACCATAGATATACCATTTTCATTGCATCATGTCATGGCACATACTGTCAACACGATTTATCACTGTTGATGTTTACCTTGATCATCAACTGAGGCAGTAGTTGTCAAATTTCTCCACTGTAAGGCAGCTACTTTTATTCCTTTCTATAATATATTTTTTTGACAGTCCCTACGCATAGCCCTCACTTTAAAACTAGAGAATTGTGCTCCTATCTTCTTGAGAGTGAAGCAGCTACACAAATTATTTGGTATTCTTCTGCATGGAAGTTTTGTTTTTGTTCCACCATTTCTTTACTTATTCAATAAGTGAAGATTTATGCATATTTATTTTATATTTTGGTTAAAATTCAATGCTACTTTATTTCTTTGCTCATTGTTCTATCCACGCCTTTTGAGAATTCTTTCCATTGGATCCTGTGTCTCTTTGACAGACCCCCACCAGTGTGTATGTATGTATGTATGTATGTGTTTGTTTGTGTGTATGTGTGTATATGTTTAACCCTTTCATGCTTTTAGTGCTATGAGATTATCCAGATGCATCGTACATATTTCCAGCCCCAAACCTACAATTAGTCATTTATCTATGGAACTCTGATTCCTTCTAGTGGAAAATTGTATTAGTAATTAAGATCTGGGTACTCAGTGTACACTTGTCCAATGAAATGTCATTTTTTAGGCACTCTCAGCTGACAGAACAAAGAAATATATCTGTGCATTCTAATCCATGTATATACAGATATCTATAAACATTATCACCTGTACCTATATTAAGCTAAACTTATACTGATGTCTCCAATGTAAATCCATTACCACATTGACGGTCCTAGCCTTCTCCCTTCATTTATTTGTAAATTCCCATTGCAACAGTATGAAAAGTGGATCCCACAGTCCACTATCCACTTATGTAATTATTTAACTCCAGCATAAATGTATACCAGTATCAGAATTCTTAACTAATGGGGAAAAACATTTGTTAACTAGCGTATAGTGCTTATGCATAGTTCTTTTGCCTACTCTCAGACTCCATTCATTTCCAAAATTTCTTAAGTAAAAACCTTTTCTCCTAACACCTTCAGTGTGGTTGTTTCACATATTTGCAATAAGCTCAAATTTTTGTCATATATTGCATTTTGTCCTGAGATCTCTGAAATGTCTAAATGATTTTTAAAATTTATTTAAAAAATATATTGTTTAACTTTTGTACTGCACTTTCATATGGATTTTGACAAAAGTATAATACGTATCTAACATTGCAGTATTACACTAAATAGTTTCACTACACTGTAAATCCCCAGTACTTTACCTGTACAATTTTTCCCCATTCCTCCTTGCAATCACTGATCCTTTTACTGTCTGTAGATTTATTTGCCTTTTCCAGAATGTCATGTAATTGGAATTATAGAATGTAGGCTTTCCAGACTGGCTTCTTTCACTAAAATAGGGATTTAAGATTCATTTTCATCTTCATATGAGTTAATAGTGTTTTTCTTTGTATCACAGAGTAATATTCCATTGTATGTATGAATATACCACAGTTTGTTTATTCATTCACCTTTTGAAGGACATCTTGGTAGTGTCCAGGTTCTGGTAATAATGAAAACAGATTTTATAAGCATTCATGTGTAGGCTTTTGGGTGAACATAAGTTTGTAAAAGAGTTGGAAAATATCTTGGAGCACAATTGCTGGACCACCTGGTAAGACTGTGTTTAGCATTATAAGAAACTATCTGTTTCAAAATTGGCTGTACCATTTTGCCTTCCCACACATAATAAATGAAAGTTCCTGCTGCTCCACATCCTCACCACCATTTGTTATTGTTAGAGCTTTTTGTATTGTTTTAGTTTTACTCGTTCTACTAGGTGTGCAGCAATATCTCATCATTGCTCTAATTTGAAATTCTCTAATAATAAATGATGTTGATTATTTTTATATACCTATTTGTCACCTGTATATTTTCTTTGATGAAATTTCTGTTTTTATGTTTAAATTAGTATTTTTTAAGAATTACATTTTAAGAGTTATTTCTATACTTCAGATACAAGTCTTTTTCAGGTATGTATTTTGCAGATGTTTTTATATTGGTCTGGACTGCTGTTTTCATTCTCTTAATGGTGTTGAATTTAATTTGCTGATATTAGGCTAAGAATTTCTGCATCTATGTTCATGAGAGATATTGCTCTAGTCTTCTTTATTTGTACTGGGTCTTTTTCTGGTTTTGGTATTAGGATAGCACCAGCCTCATAGAGTGAGTTAGAAAGTATTCCTACTGTTTCTGCCTTTTGTAGGAGAAATGATACATTTAGCAAACATTTAATGAAAAAATATTATTTCTCTACAATTTCTTTTGTATTTTTTTCATTAAATGTTTGCTAAAAGTGAACCTAACTGGTGCTTTCTATTTTGGAAGGTTATTAATTATTGATTCAATTTTTTGAATATACATAGGTATATCCAAATAAGGTGGTCTCCTTGTATGAGTTCAGCAGTTTGTATTTTTCAAAACATTGATTCATTTCTTATAAAGTATCAATTAAGAAACATAAGGAAAGTCTTTCATAATTCTTTTCCTTTTTCCTGAAAAGTAAGTTTTATTTTGTTTTCTTCTACTGACATCTTTCAAAATTTTCTCTTTGCCTTTGTTTACTGAAGTTTGATTTTAATATGCTTAGATGTTTTGGTATTTATTTTTCTCAGAGTTCTCTGAGCTTTCTAGATCTATGGTGGTTAATATTTCTTTACTATTCTTTTGATGTTTGTGGGACCAGTACAGATAATACATCTTTCCTTTCTGATGCTGTGAATTTCTGTATTCTCTATTTCTTCTTAGTTAACCTTCTTATAGGTTTATCAATTTTATTTGTCATTCCAAACCAGCTTAGGATTTCATTGATTTTTCTCTATTGTTTTCTGTTTTCAATTTCATTGATTACCTGCTTTTATCCACTATGATGTTACTGTCATTTAACTTACCCAAGGACTATAATCACACAATACATCGTTAGAATTACTGTAAATAAAAAGATATCTTTTATAATTAAGAAGAAAAAATGTTTTAATTTTACTTAATGCCTTTAATTTTCCCTCCGCTGATGTTCTTCCTTTCTTTATTTAGATGTGAGTTTCTGAATACCATTTTCCTTCCCTCTAAAGAATTTTTAAAATATTGCTTGTAGGGAAGATCTATTGATGATAAATTTCCTCAGATTTTTATCTGAGAAAGTTGTTACTTTGCCTACAAGTTTGAAGAATAATTTCACTGGATATAAAATTTTAGATTTCATTTTGCTTTTCTTTTAATACTAAACACTTCACTGTCTTTTTGATAACATAGTTTTAGAAGGAAAGTCTTTCATAATTATTTTCCTTTTTCCTGAAAAGTAAGTTTTATTTTGTTTTCTTCTGCTGACTTCTTTCAAAATTTTCTCTTTGCCTTTGTTTACTGAAGTTTGATTTTAATATGCTTAGATGTTTTGGTATTTATCTTTCTCAGTGTTCTCTGAACTTTCTAGATCGATGGTTTGGTTTGGCCATTAATTTTGGAAAATCCTCAGCCATTATTCCTTCAAATATTTCCTCTGTCCTTTTCTCTCTTTCTTTTCCTTCTGCTGTTTTCATTATATGTAAGTTACATTTACTGATTCTTCTATTTTTTTCTAAAAAATATTTTTCTCTTTTCTCTTTGCATTTCTGTTTGGAAAATGTATAATGATTTATCTTCATGTTAACTTAATTTTTATCAGCTGATGAGCCCTTGTAAAGAATTTTTCATTTCTGTTACCATGGCTTTGATTTCTAGCATTTTCCTTTCATGAAGGTTTTATCATTCTGTTTAATTTACCTGTCTGTTCTATTATTCTCTCTACCTTTTTTTTACAGCATACCAAACATATTAGTAACAGTTATTTTAAATTCCTTGATGATTCCAACTCTGTGTCATAGCTGAGTCTTATCTGATGTTTGCTTTGTCTTCAGAACATTTTCTCTTGCCTTTTGTCATGTTTTGTAAATTTTTTTTTTGGTTGAAAGTCAAATATGATGCATGAGGTAGGTGTTAGGAACTTAGGTAAGTAGACCTTTAGTGTGGGGTTTTATGATAATGTGGCTAGGAGTAGGGCCATGTTTACTGTTTGTTGTAGTTGTAGGTGCCAGAGAATTCAAATGCCTAGAGTGCCCTTGTTTTTGTCTCCCCTATTGTGTTTAGTGTCCCTCAGAACTCTTTAGATAAAGTCTACCTTACAGCTCTTTGAGAAATAACACTATTATACTGGATCCTTATTGATGTGATGGTAAGGAGTCAGGGAGGAAGAGCATTCTACAGCATTATGATTAAATCTGTCTTTTAGTGGGTCTTTAGACATAGACTGTAACTTTCACAAGTTACAGTTCTTAGATTTTTTTTCCCCCTTAAATGTCACAGAAAGACCAGACGATGCTAGAGTGGAAGGAATGACTTCCTTATGCCTTCCTTATCATCACGTGGATAAGGCTCCAGTAAAGTCTTACCCTTACAGAGTAAACTTTTCTTTGTGTGTGTGTGTGTGTGTGTGTGGAGAATACTCTATGAGTATTTAACACTGGCTAATTTTCCCCTTCTCCTCCCAGAACCAGGAGAAGATATTTTTTGACTTTTCAACATGTGAATTTAGTGTGGTTCCTGCAGGAAAAACCCAAGAAATTATTTGGGGGTTTGGAGTGCTGAGCACCAAGATTGCTGCTCACAGGAATTTCTCATTCTCATGGTAGTCCACACTGAGCCTCCAACAATAAATTAAAACTATCATTTGAGTGTTCTTATCAGCTTTTGACTCCAGTGGCTTCTTCTCCAGAAAAGGAGATTGAAAGCATCTCCATATTTGCCTGTTTCTCTATATTTCAAGGTAGCAGTATACTCTGGAACCTCAGTTCTCTAATGGGTCCAGTAAAAGTATTAAAAAAAAAAAAAAGCTTTTTACGTGTCACAGCTTTTGGTGGTTAATTTTATGTGTCAACTTGATTGGGTTAAGGGATATCCAGATAGCTATTAAAATATTACTTCTGGATATGTCTGTGAGGGTGTTTCTGGAAGAGATTAGCATTTCTATAAGTACACTGAACAAAAAAGATGTGCCCTCACCAATGTGGACAGTCAACATCCAGTCCATGGAGGACACAAATAGAACAAGAAGGAAGATAAAGGATGAATTTATTCCTTCTGTTTGAACTGGGACATCTTCTCCTGCTTTTAGACATCAGAGCTCCTGGTTGGCAGGGCTTTGGATTCAGACCAGGAATTATACCATCATTTCTCTTGGTTCTTAGGCCTTCAGATTTAGACTGAATTACACCATTGACATTTATGGTTCTCCAGTTTGAAGACAGCAGATCGTAGGACTTCTTAGCCACCATAATATGTGAGCCATTTCCTGTATATATTTCTTATTGGTTCCATTTATCTGGAGAACTCTAACACAGAGTTGAAATCAAAAGTCTAATTTATTTTACTTTAAATCATGTAATCACGAAAACTTTTACTAAAAATAGCCCATTTTTTCCGAAGGCCGTCACTGATAGATTGTTCTGCTTGCCAAACTCTCTATTCCTCTGACATTAAACAGTCAAGTCTCTATTCTCATAAACATAAGTATCCATAGATGGGCTTTCCTCTTCTAAGGCTACAGTGGAAAACCATGTTCCAGGAGAACTATGAGTCCTGGAGTCATTCTCAAGTCTCCCGGAAACCCCCACACCTGAAAATATAAAATTGATATCATCATCCTCCAAGTTTTTGTGTCACTGCTTTTAAAAGTAGTAATATATATGCCACAATATGTCTCATTCTAAAGGTTGAAAATTTTTATGCTATGACTATAATGACATCATTCTGCCTCCCACAGAAGGCTTTTGCTTAGAGAATTCAGCAAGAGAACAAAATTAACAGGAAACATCACTTTCACACACACAGATGGAAAAATGTTAACATCTCTTGAATTCTATGACAGTTTCCTAGATGAGAACATGTATGTCACTATAACGTACCAACGATGTGCAAACACATCTTATGAGCAGGTGCTAAACTGAGGTCACTGCTGAAAGATGGAAGTTTTGGCAGCACTGAGAACAAAAGCTTCTTCCTAGGTGCAATTTCAAGCTAAGCAGTAAGAATCATGTGTAAGAAATTTTCCAGGCAGGATAAAACTTCGGGATGTTTTGTTGACATTGTACAGAAGAGGCCTTCTATTCTGTTCCACCTTCATTTCACAGATCATGCAGAAATCTTACTCCTTACTTAAAGATTTTTTGGAATAAAATCAAACATTTTTACTAAAAAATAATATTGTGATTATTTCAATATAAAAAAGAAATATGTGAACTTTGCCCTCCTTGAAGCCAGACCTAACAATGCATTATGAAAACTGTGCAGAAATATCTAGCAGATTCATTTGGCTCAAATTTCCCTTTGTGCCTCTGCACCTCTAAAATGCATTTCTATGTTGCCAATATGCTGAGAATAAAGAATTACTTAAATTTGTTCAGAATAACAGTTGAAATTGTATGCAGCCAGTTCTATATCTAGAAATAATGTTAACATGGTTTGTATATACAAGATAGAGTGAATATTCTTTTCTTTTCCATAAGTAATCCTAAGAAGGTTTACTCTGAACGTTCACAGAGCTGTAGAGTGAGTAAAGAAGTATTTTTTTATATTTGTGAAAATGTAAGACAAATGAGATACACAAAATTTTATAATGAGAATGATATTCTTGTAGACAGCATAGGAGAAATATATGGGACTATTAAACATTAATAGCCTATCAAGCTGAGTCATTGTTCAGAGAATTGAACACAGAATCAAACTACTACCCTAATCCAATTTGTCTTTCAAGTACCACCACACATACACAGACACACACACACACACACACACACGTACACACACACACCGTACAAATAAGTACACAAATATCCTCTTCTAGTAATCAGCTATGTTGATTATCTCCCCTCCATTGCCTTTGCAATTTGCTTCTTTTCTCCTGTCTCCTTTTTTGCTAGATTGAAGAAAACTTCAATCTAGCAATCTAGCAAAGCATTTTCCTCAACTCTACTCACTTTTCAATTTATCGCCCTAACCTCTTCCTTTTGTAACTCTTTCTTGTACTCTTAACATCTGACATTGTGGGAAATTTATTATTATTAGACAATTAAATATACATTGCATCCACAGAATGGTGGTGATTTTTGGGTTTTGATTTTTTTTAACTTTTCCCTTTTAAGTGGATCTCAATCCATATATGTCTCTTCTTAGAGGCACATGATAAAAGTCATTTTTCTACCACTTCCCTCTCATTTGCCATGCTTCCTTAATGCCCCACACCCCCAGTAACATAAATACTGTTTTGTCAAATTTCATTATCATGTGATAGAACACCAGGAATAAGAGGGAGCTGTGAGAGATGAGGTCAGAACAATAGTAAGGTCATGGGAGTTTGGACTTTTCTCTTCAGGTCAATATACTCTCAAGTACATTGAAAAATATACTTGAGACAATAGATTGAATATACTTCAAAACAATAGGTTGAAAAAATTAATAGGTACATTTAAAATAGTTCATAGTCATATGATTATGATCTTATTAGGCTGATCACATTTTAACAGTTTCCTCTACCAAAGAGAGCTCTTTAGAACTAATTTACCCTGTGGCTCTCCCAAGACTATAGTATATAGCATTTGTCATGAAACTCTTTGGCATTTTTTTTACAATATACATTGGAAATTTGCTTTAGACAATGGAGGTCATAGAAATATTTATCTTGTTATTTTAAAGATTACTTAGATGGCAGTACAAAGGATGGTTTCAAGGAACTACAAATAGGCTAAATATCACCACATCTGTTATATAAGAAGCAATGGGATAAAGCACGCAACAGGACTGTTGAAGAGTTACTTTCAGCATTATAGGTAAGAAAAATGGTGTTCTGAATAAGATGGTGCCATAGGCAATGGCAATGAAGAGGAGGAAGAGATTATTAAGAGTTTTTAAGGAAGTAGACTTAACAGGACTTATCTGACTATAGTTACAGGATGAAGGAAGAGCCCAGAGCAGGGCCCTGATTTCTGACACAGGAGCTGACTGAAGGACCATAGCATGATATGGACATTCAAATCCAGAGGAAACTGGAGGATAGTAGAAGTAGGATGGTTTCAAGGAGGGGTGCTACAATGTGAGAAGCATGTGAAAAAGGGGTGAGAAAACTTCTCTACAGTTTTGCATGGAACTGTGCTTGCTTTAAAGGGCATAGGTTTTCATGTCATGTGGCTAAGTACAGTGAATATCTCATGTAATTTATTCTTTCAGTAATTATGTCTAATTTCTTTCACTGGTGTTTGGTCCTATATAAATTTGATTGATACATTTTGTTCCTACTAAAGCTAAGACTGGACTCAGGTCTGGTACCGTTATTTTCTGTGTCAGAGTCTTCAATTGACCCAATTTCCATCAAATAAATAAACAATCCTTCTTCTCTAAGTGAGACTTGAAACCATGGTTGTCTCTTTTTCTCCCTTCATATTTCAGTTCTACTTTTTCACCTTTTATAATGTTCTCATATCCAGAAGACTCCAAAACAATCCTGAAAGACATAAATGTAGAAATAAACAAGTGGAAAGACATACCATTATCTTGGGTGGGAAGATTTAATGTATTAAATATGCAGTCTCCATAAAAATACCATTAGTTTTCATTTTCTTTGAAGCTAAACAGAGTTCGGTTTGAAAAAAAGTAGGAAAACTCTGAAATAAAGGATAATCCTAAAAAAGAAAAGAGTATGAGTAATCTAGCCCTAAAAGTTGTCAACACATATTATGAACCTCCTATAATTTATTTATTTATTTATTTATTTATTTATTTATTATTTATTTATTATTTATTTATTTATTTATTTATTTATTTATACGGAGTTTCACTTTTGTTGCCCAGGCTGGAGTGCAATGGCACAATCTTGGCTCACTGCAACCTCTGCCTCCCAGATTCAAGCGATTCTCCTGCCTCAGCCTCCCGAGTAGCTGGGATTATAGGCATGCACCACCACCCAAGGCTAACTTTGTATTTTTAGTAGAGATGGGGTTTCTATATGTTGGACATGCTGGTCTCGAACTCCTGACCTCAGGTGATCCGCTGGCCTCGGCCTCCCAAAATGCTGGGATTACAAGCGTAAGCCACCACACCCAGCCAAACCTTTCTATAATTAAGACAATATTGAATCTGTGTATGAAGAGACAGACAAGTGGTATAATACAGAGAGAAGGACTATTTACAGTGACTTTAAAACACAATAACTTGACTGTGTATCCTTGGTTGGATATATTCTAAGACAAAAACTTGAAAATAATTATACAGTTTGTGGATTATATTTGTAGATGTCATTGATATGTTATTATTATGAGACTTGTATGTGTATTAAGGGAAGAACAAATAAGGATTTATGAGTATGGTTAAAGGCCAGGATTGCTGACATGAGAGAAACAGGAAATAAAAGTGAAATAAAGGTAAAAATCATATACTCCTGAACTTGAATTGGAAACATCTTTATAAAACCATAACAAATTTTGTATTTCCAAATACAGATTTCTTAGGTTCGTCCTCTGGAGATATATATATATGTTTATATATATATATGAACAATTTCCAATGCTATAGTAATGAGCACCTCTAGCACTCAAATTGTAATTTCTAAATATCATTTCATAGTACAAGTAATAAAGACTCCTTGGAGAAACAGAGGATTCTGAGTTCTGGGTAGGAAATTTAAGATCATCCTGGGGCATCTTATCATACAAGAATGTGAGAAAACTCTCAAAGCCTCCACGGCTATATCAAAAAGCCTCAGAAGTCAACTTAAATAAGGAGTTTAATAATTATTACAGTCAATAATTGCAATAGATTGAAATACATCAAACATGTTCTAATCCATGAGCTCATAATAGTTCTTTAAAAATGAAGAGATAAAACTCACTGGTCAACTTTGGAAGATGCTAGGAAATCAACTTAGGAAGATGCGAGGGAATCAACTTATCAGTTTGCAAACTGTTTTATAAAGAGCAATAGACATCTGAATTTTCTAAATGAGCTATAAATCAGTGTAATCAAATTATTTATGAGAAGTTTCTTGTTATAGTAGTATTTCAGTTAATAAAAGATTGATGTAGAATATCGCCATTTTGTAATAACTACTATAATACCCACAAGGAAACAAAAGACAATGAAATAGTACACAACACAACCTATAAACAATTATTTTGGTTTTCTGTTTCTGTTTTTTTTTTGTTTTTGTTTTTTGTTTTTTGAGAAGGGGTTTTGTTCTGTTCACCTGGACTGGAGTGCAGAGTGCAGTGGCGAGATCACAGCCTCGACCTTCCGGGCTCAAATAATTCTCCCATTTCACTCTCCAAAGAAGTAGCTGGGACTAAGGGGGCACGCCATGCTCGTCTAATTTTTTTTTTTTTTTAATACAGGGTTTACCATGTTGCCCAAGCTGGTCTCGAATTCCTGGGCTCAAACAATCTACTGTCCTCGGCCTCCCAAAGTGCTGGGATTATAGGCATGAGCCACGGTGCCTGGCCCAATTCTGGCCAAAAAAAAAAACTGAACCTAAATCTGTTCAAGATTTTAAATTCAACCACCATTTTCACGAATACATAGGAAACAGAAGTGCATAGCAAATCCTACCCTGAGTATGTGGTCAGCAAAATAGAGACTGTGTTTCAAGAAAAAAGAGGTGAAAGATGAAACTAAAGATTTAAAGAGATTTCAGAAACATAAACCAACTCAAGTGAATGGGCCTTATTTGGACAATAATTCAAAGAAATTAATTATAAAGAAATTTTATAAAAAAATTGAGGAAATCTGAACACTGCATGTTTGGAATTGCTAAAATTATTGATTTTTTAGGTATGAAAATGGTATTATGGTTGTTTGTTTTTCATTATTCCATATCTTTTAGAAATTTATATTAAATAAATAGGTGAAGTGAAATGATGATGGGCTTCAAAAAATCTGGAGGTAAAGTAGGTAGGCAAGAATATAGATAAAATAAGATTAGTCATGAATTGATAATTTTTGAAGCTGAGTGGTGAATATTTGGGGGTTCATTATATTCTCTTTAATATTGTTTGAAATTTTTCCTAATAAAAGATAAGAGAAAGAAATTCATATTATTCCATTCTTCTGATTTCTTACATCAGGTTCTCCTTTTCCTGTACTAAAAAAACCTTACCATCACAGTGGTTTCTTCAACCGGAATTTTAACCCCTAAGCTTCACATTGAACATGCTCATTATGTTCATTCTCTAAATCTTAAAACACAACTTTCTACAAGTAGCTACTTTGCTCTGAACATGTAAGTGGTTCTCCACTTTCCTCAAAATAAACCTTAGTTTACTCTTCATTTGTAGTAAAGTATCTTATTTTCGAAATGCCTTAAAATCTGTTTCTATCCAGCTCTCTGAATATTTCTTTTAGTTTTCCTTATGAACTCTAAGGTATGGTCAAAGCACTCTTATTTGTATACTGGTCTACTTGTCCTTAGAAGAGGCCGTAGGAACTTCCTCTTCTATCTTGTAGTACCTCTGTCTCAGTAGGTACATTTATATTTATCTGAATGTGTTTCTTCCTCAAAGACCAATTCAAGTGTCACCTTCTCCATCAACCTTTTTCTAAAGACACTTCGGTCTACAAACAATTCTCTCTTTAAACTCCAGAATAAATTATTTCCTTACTACTCATTTTATCACATGCTCCTCTACATGACTACTGTTATTTTAATGCACATATTTTACTTTTTCGATGTCGGGGACTATTCCAGATTTCTATGTACTCAAGAACCTACTGCAGTGTCTTACATAATTTTCCAACAAATGTGTATTGATGTTGTGGTTGTCATTGCTGCCATTATTGTCGTTGGGGGTGGTGATGTGGATGATGATTGTGGTGGTAATGATAATGATGACAAAGGAAGTTCATTTGACAATAGTTGTCGGGATCCCAAAATTTTTCATTAAGATGACCTTGCCTCTAGATACTTATGGCTAAATTTGAGAGTAGTAACTCACAGAACTAAAACTTCAACTTTCCTATGGTCCTCAGAAGTCTAATTCATGTGTTTCAATAACTTAGTCTTCATAATCAAGATGATTTAAAACATACAAGTAAGCAAATGAAAGACAAAATTTAATTTTCAAAATTCTTCATCGGCTTTCTACTTCTCAGAGGAAAAATTACAAATGTCTTGGTATAGCATCAAAATTTTACAGTCTGCTCTAAAATCCAAAATCAAATTTTATTCTCGTTGTTTCCCTTTATGCATACTCTACTTCAGTTAAAATCACCTAATTTTAAGTATCTTTGGAATTATTCCTATATTGGCATTAAACTTCCTTAGTTTAGATCTTCCCAGTTTCTTAGATTGTTTCAATCCCTTTTCTAAAGGAGCACCTGGCCTCTAAGTGTATACTTTCCATTTCATGCTTCACCCTTCACTGAAGCCCAATAAGGCTTAACCCTGCTTAAAATTATTCTGTGACTGTTTTAGATGTAAAGGCTAAATGCTTTAACATAGTGTTCTGGACCCTTTAAAAGATCTTATTACTTCAATATCTACTATATGTTTGGGACTTACTACAGAGTGTAAACACTATACACCCAGTCCTATGAGCTATTGTCTAATGAGGGGGAAATGGTTATAAACCAACAGATATAAACATGGGATAAAGAACAAGAGCTATGACACATACACACAAAAAATACATGCCATGAGAAGGAAATTTAAAGAAACATATTTAGATTGAAGATCAGAAGAGGCCTTTCTACTGAAGTAACATTTAAGTTGGTTCCTTTATATATAGAAAAAGTTACCTGAGATAAATTTTGAGAAGGCTCTGAAACTACACAGAGCAATGAAGTCACAATATATACCATCTGTGTTTATTAGCTGCCTGATCAAACATTATGTTTTAGAAAAACTGATGGTAGGAACTCTTTATGTAAATTATCATGACCCTTTGTATTATACACTACAAATATTTTTCTAGTCTGCTGTGTGTCTTTTATTGTTATACTTATTTTTCCATCAGAAGTTTAAATTTTTCAACAGTCTTTCATAGGTCTATGGCTTTGTGTTTCCTGCTTTCCCCAACCACAATATTATTATAAATATTCATATATATTTCCTTTCCTACTTTTAGAATTCTCTGCT
>NC_073239.2:23437500-23590000 GCF_029281585.2 Gorilla gorilla gorilla | reverse complement strand
CTTAAACAAGGGGTAAATGGTTAATTATAAATAGAACTGTTGGCCTACAGAATTTAATGAGAGATTTGAGTATACATATACCTTATATATAAACTATATATACTTCATATAGTTTGAATATAACACAGAGAATGTGTTTAAATAAAATCTTATTAATGCAGCTAAATAAAGTTCAAAAGTAGAACTTAAATTATTTGAAAGTGTTGTCACTAAATATGTTGGGCTTTATGAAATATTAAGTAAACTTAAAAAATTAGAAACACAGAAATTAGAAAAAACTTATCTGAGTTTTTTTTTTTTTTTTTTTTTTTTTGAGACGGAGTCTTGCTCTGTCACCCAGGCTGGAGTGCAGTGGCAGGATCTCAGCTCATTGCGAACTCCGCCTCCCAGATTCACACCATTCTCCTGCCTCAGTCTCCCAAGTAGCTGGGACTACAGGCGCCGACCACCACGCCCGGCTAATTTTTTGTATTTTTAGTAGAGATGGGGTTTCACCGTGTTAGCCAGGATGGTCTTGATCTCCTGACCTCGTGATCCGCCTGCCTTGGCCTCCCAAAGTGCTGTGATTACAGGCGTGAGCCACCGCACCTGGCCTTATCTGAGTTTTTATAAAGTAGCATGATCCATCACGTTTTTAATTAATAATTAAGAAGATATTAAGTATCTACTGGCTTAAGGATTAGACATTATACCTTTTCTAATACGCTGGTATTAGAGCGAAAGGATTGGTACTCGTACTGATATTGTGTATTGATTAAATGGCATTACTTTCCTCTAAATTATGACATGATAGATTCTTTAAATACTTTTTTCCCTGAATGAAGGGATTTTCGATAGAAGGAAATGGTCAGAAAACATCTCAGCATTTTTATGTCTATATAATGCAAGGAGTCTCAGATGAATTTATATGCTTAAGTAATACAGATGAAAATTGTGTAAGCTTTTTCCCCTTTTTGCCTTAACTGCCAAGAAACCTGGAGCCACTGTAATCAGTTCATCTCAGGTACCTGTTAACATCTAACCCGTGTTCCCGACGGCCTTCCTTGTGTTTTCATCCCTAATTGGGTTTAGTTCTGTAAGCTGAATCACATTCCTTTATAAGTCCATAGCAAACTCTATATAAATTGAATAGAGCTGAAAAATATATTAACTCGACCAAGGTTTTATAGCTAATTTACAGTTGCCTACAATTAGTAATGCATGATTGAACTAATGACAATCCTATAACAAAAACACTAATGACATTTGTTTTTAACATTTCCTTTAGAATATAATCATGGGAATTGAAGAGTGAGTTAAGGTTTAGACCTATGTCTCTTTTCTTCCACTTTTATGACTCTGAGATTTAAAAAAAAAAACAAAACAAAACTGTCCTGATAAAGAACTGAAAAAGTTGCATTTCTCTGACTGCAGTTTTCTAAAAGTGGAAGTTAATGTTCTAAAATGTATGTACACATTGCAATTGTGTGTAGAGCTCAAAAGCGTAAAAAGCAAAATATATTGAATTTCAACATACTTGTTATCCTGCATTCCAGTTGACTGTAGAGAATCTCTAGTCATGTCTATCTGTTTTTGATGCCTCTACAGAATAACTGCCCAGCATCCTCTGCCCAACCAATCAGAATGTAGGAAAATCTACAGATATGACGGAATCTACTGTGAATCTACCTACCAGAAGTATGTTGAAATCTTTGTGAGTCTTCCTTCTGGCTCGTACATCAGTGCTTGTGGTTGCCAGCTATTCAAAAATATCCTTGTATTGAAACCTTCTTTTTATCTAATTTAGTGGGGGAGAAAGAAAAACAAACAAAAAAAACAAACCAACAAACCAAACCAAACAAAAACAACCAAAACAATTTGCCTCTGAGATCAAGACAGAAAAAAAATGTTTATTTTTTTGAAATTGTGGTCTAAAAGTTTTTTTTAACGACTGTATTAAAGCTCTTAGGTAAGCTTCTTTATATTGCAATAAACAAGTACTTATATGCAAGAAAATCTCAGCAAAATACATTGCACAGGTGCTACGCATCTTAGGGATTTGAAAGGTGTGTTATGTATAAATTAGCTGTCACTTTTTTTCAATCCTGTAATGGAATGATGAGTTGTAATTTGCATAATCCTTTAAGAAGTCAAATTATACTGTCATGTAGCAGACTTAACATGCTAGCTAAGATTTCAGAGCTTTGCAGCTAATTACTATGTACCTTACAGGACAGTTAAATTGAAGTTGAGTCCTCTGTCTTTGCTGCCATTTGCTTTGTCCATTACTTAACAGAATCTGCACTTTGGGTAACGAGGTGTTGTTACTATCACTGAAGTAAACACTCTGCTCTGGGAGGAAATGGCATTTTAATATATCATAGTTGGACTTGTATTGCTTTTGCTGTGAAGAAAGTTTTTTTCAAAAACAGTAATCCAATTGGAATCTTCCCAAAAAAGATGAAATTTATGCTTTCCATAAAAGTTATGAAATATTGATTGAAGCAACATTAACCTTTAATTAAATTCTCCTATGGAAAATGTAAAGTAATGTAAACGTAATTCCACTGAAGGCATTATGTTTTCTGGATATACTTTGCAAATATACTTTGTTGTGTTTTTGTCTTCATACTCTTAACTTCTTTTGTAGTAGTGTGACTATTGAACAACAATACCATTTTTTTCCTTAAAAATCCTTTGTGAATGCAAGCTGGTGAGTCCTACTTTCATTTACTCCTCCAACTGGTTGTAGAGCACTTTCTTTCATGGTTTCCATTTTTAAAAAGATCAGAAATTCTGGTGGCTGTGAAGGCTGCTCTCTGAAACAGACACAAAGTGGATACTGGATGGAGCTGGGGCTGTTCCCTACCTAGCATGGTTTAGGTGACTGCATCACTGTGTCTTTACTATATACATGTAGTTATCTCTGGCTTTATTTATTGATATTTCACTGTCTAGATGGTGTTACTAGTTTTATCAGAACTGGTATAATTATAATGCAGAATTGTTACTGATCATCATTTTAAAAAATTCTTTGTTATCTGTGAGTCATTTATTGTGGCTCTTGGTGGCCAGGTTTCTGTAATTTGTTAGTGATTTGTGGATTTGTTGTATACTTTGAAAAATCCTTTTGTTGTATAAGAAGGGGGTCCTTTAAGGACCAAATTAAAGCAGGATTTGATTACTGACCATTCAAATAAGTGCATATCAACAATCAACTGTTGTTTATTTATAATTAAGTCAGTTTCACGGGTCTGAAATTACTATTGGCTTAGAGGCTGAGATTTGTCAATTAGGAGCCCGGATGGGGCCACCAGGAATTTGGCGCATAGTAAGGCTTCCCTTCTAGCTGTAGGAATCATCTCAAGGGCTTGCTTTTTAAAGAATTGGTGTTATTTGTAGTCAAGGTAGACACAGTAGGCAGCACAGCTGTGACTGCCAGGGAAAGTCACTAGGGGGATATTCATAACAAGGAAATATTGGCAAATAAATGATGAAGAAGGGGAGGAAATCCCCAAGATGTTAAATTGGAGCACTGTCATGGAGATGATTAATGGTGTTGTGTATTTTAGTGAAGATGCTTATCTGAATTGTCTTGAAACTATAGTGTACATTTAATAGCACCTATAAAAAAGCATGTGGTACACAAGCACACTGAAGAGAAAAGGCCGGGTATTCCGATTTTATCTTCCTATTTTCTCCAATTAAGTTTTTGGCTTCTGTTTATTAGAAAGCTGGTGTTAATATATATTATATAAGGAGTATGTTTATTCTATATATTTATTACTCATCAGCATTTATATAGCTACTTTCCCTAGAAGATTGGAATGTATTGTAAAAAAAAAAACATGGATAGTATTGTAAAAAACATGGGTAGTTTTTCCACACTCTTGTTGGGTGAATATTATCAAGAGTAGGGAGATGTAGGCAAACAGTCAGGGTCACAGGGCTGCAGTGAGTAAAGGGCTACACTTTTATCAATGATGGAGTTAGTACAATTTTAAAAACATTTCTACATCAATTTCTGGTGAAGGGGTAACTGTTTTGGAAGATCCTCTAGCTTTCAGTGTCAAACCATAAATTTCCTGATTCTGTGGTGTGAATTATCACTTGCCTGGAGGGATTGTTATCCATGAAAGCAGGTGCATCTTTGGGCAAGTCACTTAATCTCCTTGGGCCTCAGTAATTACTAGTAGATATAGGAATAGATACAGACAAATGACATATCATCCAATCTTCAATGAGCTTATAGTCTATTACAGCAACGTTTTTCTAACTCTTGGTTACTATTCAAACAGTTGGATATGTATCCAATTTAGTGGATCAAGATCCTAATTTTAAAAATGAAATGGAAGAGAACAGAAAATTTTATTGTATTGCATTTCAGTAAGAATGTGTCTTATTTTGTGAGGCTCCCTTTTTAGTTTCATATTTGTGTATGTGTACATATAACTACACATATGTGTTTACTGGGTAGATCATGAAGTAATATGTGTTTCTACTGTGTTTCATATCCAAAAAGAATGGAAGCCACTGTAATAGAGTGAGTAGGTAAATGTATAAACAGAATAATATATCGGTGTTGTCACTTTGTGTTCAGGGTACACTGGATTATAAAGAAAGAAATGGTCAGTCTTATGAAAAGGGTTCAGGAATGAAGAGGCTACGCTGTTTGGTCTCTCATATTCAGGGATGTGCTAGAGCCAACTTGGATGGGTTTGTGAGAGTCAATTGTATGCACCTCTTTCTCACTTTGTTAGTTCTGGCCTCACGTTAGTAACTTGAAGTTGCAGAAAGTATTTGCACCATGGAAATTGGAAAATATTGCAATTCTGGTGCTCTCTAAGCCCCAAGTGATTGTTAAACATGTACCAGCATGTCATTGCTCATATTTGTTCCAACTATAATTCTATGGTTTTATAGTTATTGTGAATTACATATTTAAAGACATTATTTTCTATGTTGCATTTAGATTTTATTGGTAATTATTTAAATGATTAGACAATTGTTTCAATAATGAAAGTTTAAAACAAGCAGGAATATAAAACCTGTGATTATTTTAAAAGGTCTATAATTAGTTCCAAATAATAGTAATAGTTACTCTAACTTCTGTTAAATGCTTATTATACTTTCAATTTAAAATTTCAAGTTTAATTGGTGAGATCAGGTTCTTTGGTAAAGGGTAGGTATATAGTGTTTTAAAAAATACACATCATATTGTAAATATTTTACAAATTGTATCATTTTAAGTTAGGCAGTTATTTTGCTAAGTATTACAAATTTTGGGCCTCAGACCCCTCCTTTCCTTTTTAGTGGTCTTTTACAGTTTACAATAATGTCTCTGTGTTTTCGCAAACACATCTGTAAAGTAGTGGATTTCATCGGAAGATGCAAAAGTTCTTTTCAAATTAAAACAGTTGTCAATCTTATAAAAATATTTTCAAATACAAAAGTAAAAGTAGCATAGTCTAAAATAGGAGAAAAGACACCCCTTCCATACTAACTATAACTTTGAACTTTATTGTTTTTTATTTAGAGACAGGGTCTTGCTCTGTTGCCTAGGCAGTGGTGCAATCATAGCTCGCTGCAGCCTCGAACTCCTGGGCTCAAGCTCCCGAGTAGCTAAGACTACAGGTGCATGCCCCCATGTCTGGCTTTTTTGTTTTGTTTTTAGTAGAGGACAAGGTCTTACTCTGTTACCCAGGCTGGTCTCGAACTCCTGGGCTCAAGCCATCCTCCCACCTCAGCCTCTAAAAGTACTGGATTCCTGGCCTGAACTTGAAAGAAAATATTGGGTAAGTCAGAGGAAATAAAATATTCATAGACATGAGATGGAATAGTAGTAGTAAGTTCAAAGGAAATCACCTGTATTAAGAAGAATATGAGATAGTGAGGAAAGATAAGTAGGAAAGAGTCAACTGAGCTAGGTGTTTGTAGCTTCAAAACTTAGGTTGCAATTCAGCCATATAGTTGGACACTGCCATGGAGGGATTTGAGGAAGAGTGGGGTGTCTTTAAAGCCAAGAACAGTCCGTTCACCCGTATTTAGAAAAGATGGAGTGAGTCTGAGATGGCAGTTTCAATTACTAACGTTTATTGAGCACGTGCTATGCCATTGTAATAGGCATGGCAGTACCTATTTTAAACAACGAGGTTTAATCCAGGATTCCTAGACTCCAAGTGTAACCAAGATTGAGAAGCCCTGATTGAGAAGGTGTTTGTAATGGATTTAGACAGTTGTCATTGAAAGCAGAAGAGGCCATTGGCAAAATTGTAAAGTTTGTCTTTGTTTAGCTGTCTTTTCCATCCTTTGGAACCCCATCCTTTTCCAAGCCCCTTTTTCTCCTTTGTGAAATTCATTCCACCTGGATACCTGGTTAGTGTTTCAAACCTGTGCCTCATCTGCACAGAGTTGTGATTGTCTGTCGCCCTCATTGCAGATCAGGTGTTGTTAACTGATGGTGTTACTGTTCTCAGGACGATTTGCCTTTTCATAAGCAACTCCAGGTGAACAAATTCAAGAAAATGGGTAGTTTTTTCTAATAGAATAATTTCAGACACCATGACAGGGCTTGGATAAATTCATCTGGGGCTAGAGGAAAGTTTCTTTCTTCCTGAAAATACAAATCCAGAATGTGGGTACTCTACTCAGTATATAGTGTTAAGGCTGGCCTTGGCCAAGAAGCGTGGGTTTGGATTCACACCCAAAAGAGGGAAGGAATTAACAAGTTCCAGGGAAGAGAAGAGGAGAATGAGTGAAGAAGGAGGGAACGTGCCAGTCTTTATCAGCTCTTTTGTACAAGACAGAGTGCTAACCACTTTCACGTGTTATCCCAATTAAGGCGAACAAGACAGGCGCCTTGTCAGGGATTCTGCTGGGGGGAAGATGGTCACCTATGCTGAAGAAAAGGGAAAGGTCACAGAGGCTCCAGCAGCAGGAGTGAATTCTTCTGCTGGTTGTTTAACCTGATTGACTGATTGCTATTATACAGTCATCTTCCCCTCACCTGCACAATAGAACAACTTATGCCAGTTGTGTTAGGATCAGTAAATAACAAAGAATTGAGAGAAGAGTTAGAAATATAAAATGACCTTCATAAAGAGTTCTAATGTTAAACATGTTAAACAGACATTGAACTTTGTAGCAAGAACTGCTTCAAGCCTTTCGATATCCAAATGAATTCTAATTTCCACATCATGCCTTTCAGACTTCAGCATGGTTTCTGGTGGTTTCTCCCAGTTAATTTTAGCATCACACCAATGCTTTTGCCTATAAATGACTTGAAGTAGCATATGTTGGTAATGTGGATGGCATGAAAGTGTATTATTTAGGGCTTATTCTAGACTAGCCTAGAAGTGAGCGAATTTATTCATTCATTTAACAAATATATTTTAATCATCACCCACGGGTCAGGTGCTTTTCTACACCAACTCTTCTACACTAACTGACTTATTCAGAGGTGACTAAGAAAACCTCTGCTCTCTAGAAGCTTAGAAGACTGAGATATCAATAAGTAATTGACATTCTGCCTGGAGCGGTGCCTCAGGAGAAATAAGTGTCAACTATGGAAGCAGCACCACAGAGGGGCCATTGTTAATAGTGCAGGGAGCCCAAGGTCTTCATGGTGGAGGAGGAGCTATCTGAGCTTGGGAGGGAACCCGAGGTAATGGTTTGGGCTAAAAGGCATTTCTGGTATGGCAAATTGCAAAGAGTACAGGCAGAAGTGGAGGGCTGGGGAACGGTGACAGGAGGTGAGGCTGGAGAGGAAGGGAGAGCAGAGGCCTCAGATCCCAGAGGACTGCCATCCTGGGAGAGCCCTGGCAGGAGTTTTCAGGAGTGTGACAGAGACTGCATCTTCGAGAAGAATTACCCTGGAGGTGGATTAGGCCTGAGGCTGCTGTGGGAGTGTTCCATAGCTTCCTCTCCTCTTCTTTGTTTCACAACTCTTGTAACTTGCTTTGCAAGAAGGAATGTGATCTCATTGTTCAATTCCCACCTATGGAAAAAAAAAAAGAAAAAAAAAAAGGAGGAATGTGAAATTGTGGTGTTTGCTAGTTTAAAGTTGTTTTTTATTGATAAATATCTTGAAGGACTCTCCCAATGTGAAATCCGGTTCAGGATCTGTCTGCAAACTCATTGCTTTTCCTGGCTTGAGGTTTTCACCTCTGCCTTTCTCCTCACAGACCACTTGTAATTCAAGATAAACAAATGCCAGAGAGTAAAAATGGATAGGCGCAGGCAGCATGATTTAGAATGAAAGAATATTAATTGGTTTCACCGGAGTGTTTATTTTCATTATGAGAGAAGTGACTACCTAGATTTTTGAAAATAATTGGTTGGTGACACACCTGCAGTGTGCATGTGACCTCTAGAAACTTGAGAACGAAAGTAAAGGTCAAGATGAGAGGTGCAGCACCACAATGAGCCTTTTGTGGGCACGCTGTTGAACAGCGGCGTTCAAAAATCGCTAACAGGTGGTTTCAGAAAGTCAGTGATACTAATGTGCTTGTGTCCAGACTTTAAAAATACTACAGCAAACTTAAACTGTGGTTTTAGTAAATTCTCCTTACCTTATGAACAGCTTCTTCTGTGTATTGAGTTTACAAATGTGTCTTTAGTGAATCTTTGGACTTAGTTTATGCATTAGAGTGTAATAATTATGCTTTGTTCTTTGACTGTGAGCAAGCTATTTTAAACAATTAAGTCCATGCAGTAATGTTTAGTCATTGCTAGCGGTGGTTAAATCTCTTGGAAATGGATCTGGCTTTGATCCTAGCCCCACAATTATCTGTTACATGTGGGACAGTGACTAAGTTGCTTAACTTTAAGCTTCTGTTTGCTTATCTCTAAAAGTAGGGGCAAAACAATACCTCAGAGGTTGTTTTGAGGATGAATGTGATGATTAGGATGGTGATAATAATTAACATTACTGATCTTTTACCAGATGCCAACGTCAGGCACTGGGCTAATGGTTTAACATACATTAAAAAAAAAAAATCCTTACAATAAACTTATGCCTTAGGTATGATTATTACCACATTTTACAGATAAGGTAACAGAAGCTTACAGAGCTGACAGAACTAACTCAAGGTTAAGAAGGCAGGATGTGGTGGAATTAAGATTAGTATCAGCAAATTATGATCCACTAGCCACATCTACCCCCAACCCCCCAGTTTTTGTAAAGTTTTATTGGAACAAGGCCATACCCATTCATTTGTGGTGGAATTAGGATTAGTATCACTGAATTAGGGCCCATTAGCCAAATCTACCCCATCCCCCTCCATTTTTGTAAATACAGTTTTATTGGAAAATATCCATAACCATTTAGGTATTGTCTGTGACTCCGTTCATGCTATAATAGCATAGTTGATAGTAGTGACAGAGACCATATGGCCCACAAAGCTGCAAATATTTACAATCTGGCCATTTATAGAAGTTTGCTGACCTCCGCATTAGACCTCAGGCTATCTGACTTCAGAACCTAAGGTCTAAACCATAAAAACACTAATCATGGTGCTTGGCATATAGTAAACATACACTAAATGAGTACTACCTTGTTGCTCATCTAACTTACTATAGAACTGTTAACCTCGCAGAATTAGTATCTGCAAAATGGAAATTATAAGCATTCAACCACTAGCAAGAAAAGTCATAATGACTATGGAGATGTTGAAGAACTTAAAGTTCCAAAAGGAACACACGCTGAATTATGTGTTATAGTTGTTGTTTATTACTATGCTTTATGTAATATAAATGAGAAATTCCATTTTCACACCAAAGTACAGTATTGCCTTAAAGGAGATCATTGTGAATTTTAGTGACTATTCAGGATATCTGTTAAAAGAAATTAATTTCGTACATGAGAAAATTTTATAAGTTTAGGAAATTTTAAAAGTATAATTTTCCTTATGAAAAATACATATTATCAAAAAACACAGTATTATGATCTGTATTATTTAAAAAGTATATAAGCAGTATCTTTACAATAAGAAAAATATGCAGCAAGACATCTCTTTTAATGAGAAGATGAACAATTAATATACCTCCCTTAATTGTCCTACCAGCAACAAAGGAACGAAATTATGGTTTCCACTTTACCCTACTCATAACTTTTATTTCCATATGTTTTTCTGTTGATTTAGGGAATTCCCTGTCCTCTGCTCTGTAAATGGCCTTGGATTTGTGTTACCTTGGAGCTCACAGAGCAGGCTTTGGTGGGCCTTCAACTTGTGTTGAGGGAATATTCTTGGAATTTCTTTCACCAGGCCCAATGTCATGTTTCTGGGTTGGTGAGTGGTGGGCGGGGAGGGGGAGTAGTCCTAGATTAGTTACCTCATGACGTTTATCCTCTTCCCTTGCAAAAGCTCTTTTTGAGTAGAGATGCAGTACATTTTCATTCTGGAACACTTAGAAAACACAGGTAAGCATAAGGAAAGAACATCAATGTTTTTGTAATTGTCCTACCCACAGATCACCACTGTTAACAATTTGGTGGCTATCCTTGTAGTCTTCTATACAATGGTGTGTGTTTCTATGAATAACACTTCTTATAGATGTATATCCAGGTATATAGGTATTTTCTTGTGAATCCATCCGCACCTGACACGGCTGGGAAATGTCTGGGACGAGGTGTTCTAATTTGTATATGAGCAGCTTATTTGGGGGAAGCTGGAAGCTACATGGTCAGTTTCCATAGAGAAACTGTTCCACAGAGATTTCCTTTTTGATGTGACACTTATATTTTTCCTGGTGTAGTTGGTATTGAAATTCAGGATTTTTAGCACTTTTGTTTTCAAAAGAATTTGTTTGAATTTAAATTCAAGCGAGAACTAGTGATATACTCATTAGTGATAGGATTTTCAGCAGAAAAATCTTTCCGTACCACCTTAATATTTATTTTTATCTAGACATAGTACACATTTAAATGTGGAAATAGTTTTGCAGTTATAGAATGAAGCTAGTGGTGAGAAAGGTGTGGTGAGAAGGGTATGGTGGATTAAAGAAACATGGCTTTTTTAGGTCAGATACATCCATGTATGAAAAGTTAAGCGATTAGATGGAGTTTTCTGGTTGCTTTCCAAACTCATCCTGTCACATATTATGTCTGCTGCATTATCCTCTAGGTTGCTTAAAAATAATTTTATTTACTGTGTTTAGTATTGAGATGTTTAGGTCCAGTTCTTAAAGCAGAGAGAGGGCTGGGTCCTTCGAGGATTTTGATTTAGTGACCAGCATGCAACGGAAGCAGTGTTGGGTTATTTTTTCATTGGCAAATTTGAGACATTGTGATTCGTATATCAATTTGAGAATTCTTTGGAATTGGGTGCTTGGGATTTATGTGGTTAAATAGACTATCACCACATCTTATTTAAATCCTAATTTCCGTGTCCCTCCCTGAACCCAGTTATAAAGGATCTCTGGGCCTTGCTCTTTGCTTGTTCTCATGTGTTACCAATGAGAAGAGGCCTATTTCTCTTACTAGCAATTCTCATTACTTGCATTTCAACCATCATAAGCTTTCATAACAGCATCATTTTCCTGACTATTGCCTGTCAGGGGTGCTTACAGTGAATGACAGCCAACTGCATGCCTTGGCCTTGACACTGGAAGGTATACAGTCTTTTTGATGATTCTTCTCTTTGCTTCCCCTCTTCAACTCCACTTGAAAAACTGTTTTAGGAGTAAAATTGAATGAGCATGGCTTGGTTGGGCACAAAGCATCCTGTCCTGTGTGCTTGAGGCACCATCTGGATGTCTTGGTGAAGAATGCATTTTACGTAATTGTAGGGGAGATCCTTGCTCACTTCCAGGGGAAGCAGCGTGCTTTTCCAGAGACTCCCTTAACTGCCTGATGGCTCACAAGCAGAAAATGAGAAGCAGCAGCTCCGCTTCTCATCCCCTGGAGAAATTCATCAGGTGTTCTAAGTCTTGAATTGCTATCAGTGAAAACAATGGTATTCATGGCACCACCCTTTTAAAAGGAGAGGTTTGGAGAAACATCCAGCGGAGATGAGGATGGAAGGTCGAGGGCATTCCTGAACTCTTGTCAAATTCATGGTCAATACATTCATCTGATAGCAAGATTGTTTACCCTCTTTTCTGAATGCTGCTTGCCCAGAGGTAGTAACAATTTATATGATGCTGGTAGGAATAAAGAATGTTGTGTTTTTTATTTTTTAATTTATCATGGTACTTGGGAAATGCCTCAGGGAAGAGAAGACTAGAAAACTAAAATTATGGGCCAGCAGATTTTAAGTAGAGTATGTTTTTACAAGGGTCTGGTGGCAAGTTTGGTTCACTTGTACCACAAATACCTTTACTGGGTCTGTTCAGGAGAAATTTGCAGGACATAAATGTTTGCTGTGGTACAGAGTGTCCTGAGAATGCAAGACTCTGAAATAGAGACAGGAGAATGACTATAGCCACATTTATTCTGCCGTCAAAAGGGAACATTCTTTGATGCCAGGGCCTTTTATTGTGAGGCTAAGTTGATCCTTCTGGGACAACAGAAGCATTAACTCATGACGGTGAAGTTACCTTTCAGGGGCTCCATTCCTACTTCTGTGTTGGCTGGTTTTCTACGTGCAGTTATGCATAGACTGCATAGGCTGCAGTAATTGATACAGCTGAAATCCGGAGAAAAGGAAAGAACATTCTCCAAATATGGGGTGCTGTGGTCTTCAAGCATTATTGTAATTAACCCAAGCAACCATGTTTGAAATAGACAATATTATTGTGAGTTTGCACTCAAGACAGTGGAAACTCAGAGAGGTCAGGCACATTGCTCAGTTCACACAGCTAATGAGGTGCAATCTGGTAACTAACTATTGGAGACCCTCTCCAGTCTGTGTGGCCCAGCAGTTCTCCCCTTTTCAACTGGATGACAGGGTCCCTTGGAGCAGGATGACACTTTACCTTAGAAAAACATCCATCCTCTATTTGAGGATGGTCTGTTGAAATCTATTTCTGCAAAAGAAGAAGACCCTAAGGAACTTGAAGCCATGCCCATAGAAAAATTGAGGTTTGCCCTATTTGAACATCAGTCATTTAAAGAACATACAACCAGTGTCCTGTGAGTGTAAAGCTGTGTACTCTCCAGCATGGGACAATTAGGTCTCCCCCTTGGGGATTTCATCTGTCCTTACACTGTGGTTATCACATAGAAATGGATGAATGTCAACTTTTAATCTTAAGCCCTCTTTCCAAACTCTAGTTTTCTATTTTCAAACTACTTGACCTTTGCATTGTTTCACCTCACAACAATCTCCACATGTAATGACCAACAAGCTTGTAAGCACTCCCATGAGCATTCCCAATTAATCCTCAAAGCAACCTAGTGAACTGTGTTTTGTCTGTTTTACATGGAGAAAAACAAAAACAAGCCCTTGTATTACAGAGGTTAAGTGATTCGAAGTATTTCACACAGCTCGGGTGTAACCTGGCTGGCCCACAGATTAAGACCTCTTTCATCTTCCAGTTTAGGGCCTTCTCCAGGACAGTGCCACCATTACTCCAAAATCGAACTTGGGGTCTTCCCCAGAAAGATCCTCTCCTACCTTGCACTTCTTTTGCTTTATCTTCATTTATATAGTAATTCAGTCTCATTCTTGACATTATCTTTTATTCTGCCTCTCTCTTGTCTCAAATATTCTTTTAGTAGCATATTTTCTTTTAAAACTTCCCTTCTTTTCACATCCCCTTAATTCAAGCTATTATTTCAGCCTAGATTGTTGCAGTCTCCTAACTAGTGTTCTTATCTCCTATCTTACTCAGTTTGGTTCAGATAAATACTTGAGTCCTGCTCTATGCAAAGCACCATGCTAGGGAATGCAAAGATTTTCCTTTCTGGGCTGCTTCATAAATAGTTACCAGATTGAAATACTGTTTCTAACATATTTTCCTGCTCAAAATCACTGACTGCTCCATCTCACGTCAAGCTGTCTGTAATCTTAGCTTAGTGTTTAGAACTTACCAGTGTAGCTCCATTCTGCCTTTCGGCCTCCCTATAACACCAGACATTTCTCAGAGCGAGTTCTTTGCTCCGTCCATGAAACATTTCCATTCATTCTTGTTAGGCACAACACATGCACTAAGTCCCTGCCTTTGCTTGCTCCTTTGTAAAGTCTTTCTAACCTTGTTTTATCCACAGTGGTTTCTCTCTTCTCTTAACACATTAATTGAGTACCTTCTATAACCAGGAACTATTGATTGGTATATATCAGTGGACAAAGGCCATAATCTCTGTTCTCAAAGTTGGATGATTCTCAAAGTTGGATGGCATTAGAAACAGCCACTAAACAGCAGATGTTAAAAATGAAGGAAATCATATAGTCTGTTACATGGCAGTCAGTGCAGTGGAACAAAAATACAGAAGGTTAAGAAGGATTTAGGAGTCCTGGGGTAGAAGTGAGTCATTGTGGTTATAATAGATGGTGACCATTAAAAGAAAGATGACATTTGAGCAATGACTGTAAGGAAGTGAGGGAGTTAGGCATTCACATAGCCAGGCGAAAACATTCCAGGTAGAATGAACAACCACTACAAAGGCACTGAAGAGTTCCTGATGTGTTCAAAGCACACCAGGGAGGCCAGTGTGGTGGGGGCTGAGTGAGCAAGGAGGACAGTAGCAGGAGACAGGTCAGGGAGGTAACAGCACACGGGATGCTGGCAGGCCAGGGAAGGACTTCGGCTTTTGTTCCACTCGAAACAGAGTCTTGGGAGGATTATGAATTGAGGAGAAATGAGACCTAACTGATTTTAGTATCAGTCTAGTTACTGGCTGAGCATATGCTTCAGGGGGCTGAGGGTGGAAGCAGGGGACTTAGCTCAGAGGCTATCAGCATAATCAAGGTGTGATTTGTACCAAGACGAGTGGATAAAGAAGAGAGAGAGAAGTCAATATTGAATCCAAGATTAAATACTAATGTATCATTGACTTTGTATTGCATGTGGTGGCACTCAATCACATGTATGCAAATAAGTACCTTTCCCTCGTAAACTTAGAGATGAAGCATGACAAAAACTTATAAAAGTTAAATGGTAAGAGGCTGTGTGTATGTATGGATAATATCTTCTCAATAACATTGCAAGTTCCTTAGAGATATTTATTCATTTATTCAGTCCACAAACTTTTAAAAAGGTACTCATTAAAGGCCAATGATTGCCTTGCATCTGAGCAGTGCGGAATGCAATAGGAGAATGTCAGTGTGGTGGATAAGTGTGCAGGCTATGATGGAGACGGATGTATTCAAACCCTAGTTCCATTACTTATTTGCTGGGTGATCTTGAACAAGTTACTTAAGCTGCCTGTTTCCCACCTTTCTCATTTGTGAAATGCTGGTGATAGTATCTCATAGGATTTTCTCTTAGGATTTTCCATAGGGATTAAATGAACTAATACATGTAAAATGCTTAGAAAAATGCTTCCCCTGGAAGTGCATACTAAGTACTCAACTACTAACTCAAAAAAGTTAGTGCTGTGGAAAAAATAGCTAAAAGAGGATTTAACATTTAGAGTGACTTTTCACCCCTGTAACTACCCATGTTCAAAACCTGTCAAGTTACCTGGTTAATGAATGTGAATAATAAGGTCTCATAGTAAGCCTTGCTCTCTAGTTGATAGTTTAAAAATGACAGAGAATTGCATTGTGATTAGTCTGATTACGTGCCTCTTTTTGAAGGTGGACATGGAAGCTGGGCAGTAACCCTTCTGGGCACATTTTGATTGACAGACTGGCAAACAGCATTTAAATCTCTAACACATAAAAAAGATCAATGTTTTCTTATTATTTTTTAGCTTAAAATGTTGAATGTGTATTAAAATGAGAAAAATAATTTTCAGGATAGATATGACTCCTAGTACATAAAAGCAAGGAGATCACATCAAGGAGGGAATATTATTTTTTTGACCAAATACAGGAAATTACTATTTTTCTCCTCCATGTTTATATTTTGCTACCTAATATCTCCTTTCTTTTTTTTTCTTTCATGTAGTTGTTGTTTTTTTCATCCCTCTTATTATCAGCAACTATATGGCCTCCAAATCCAGGAAAGAGCAGTGCATTGCTACTGTGGAACTCATGCGGACATCTTTAGTGTCAGAGGTAGTTTGAAGAGCAGCTTAATTCTGCTTTCATTGTGCCTGGTACTTGTGTGAGGCACTCAGGTTCTGTTTGAGCTCAGTATTACTGATCCCATCCTATACGTCCTAGATGGCAGTGCAGACAGTGGCTGTCAATGAGTAACAGGTAAATATTGAACAGGGAAGCCCTTTTGATTAACTTTGTGGATCATTATTTGAAAGTAGCGTAGAGTCAGAACAGCACCATCACTCATGATCATAGCACATGGCGTAGGGGTCAGAGCACCAAGCTGCTAGTTTGAAAGCTGAGATTGCATTCTTTGTTCTGCACATGGGCCTGTATTCATGTACTGCTGGACTAGTTACAACTATCCAGTGAACAAAATGCTGACTGTTTAGCACAATATTAATGCAAAATATTTAAGATGGTAAGGCACAAAGAATGCTTGAGGGACTTTGTGCGATATAGGTATAAATATATTAAAGCGTGTTTATAATTACTTTTTGAAGTGTTTAACACTGGGTGCTTTTACCTTTTTATCCAGGTTCAGAAACCTTTTTCTAATAAGGAACTTAGAGATGTGTGGCAGGTTGAGGATAAATTTTTGGTCTTGTTAGTATGTACTGAAAATAAGTAATTTGAGCCTCTATCAGTTTTCCTAGGTTTGTTCTACGCTACCTATGGGTACAACTTACCCCCAAGACACATTTACCCAGGAGGTTGGTCCATACATGATTTGTCAAGTGATTCATTGAACCTCATGATAAATTAATGGTTTATCATCATTAGGAACAATACTATTATCATCATGATTAATACTTTTGAGCAACCATCAAATAATATGCATGGAACTTGTTAAAAGGCATAAATGAGGTTGCATGGAAAAGAACAGCTTTCTGTTCTCAAATATTTCTAAATAACACTTACATGGTCATAAAAAGGCACAGATAAAACATGATTACGCTGCTTATGCATTTCTAGGAGAAACTTAATTCAGTAGTCAAGTAGGCAATTCCAAAACGTTTTCATAAGCCAAAGATTTTAAGTAAATCTTTTAATTGAGACTTTTAATCATACTGAGCTATAGAAATAATATTCAGATAATTATGTTCAATAATTAAGATCATCAAAACAACTAATCATTAAGATTATTAAAACAAAGCTAATCTACATCCTTCCTACCCATATTCTAGAGCAGTGGGTAAAAAGGTAAGCATTTTATGGCACTTTAAATATATAATTGCAACATTTACTGTTTAGCATATACGAACCACAAAAGTGACAAAATCTATATCCAGTGTGCTGGATGGAGTCTTAATTTTATGTATCACTTAAGTGTTAAATTTATACAACCTAGTCAAAGTGGTAACAGCCCCACAATAAAGAATAATAATTTTATTCTGGAAAATTATTCAAATGAAAAAATACAAAGTAGTCATGCTAGTTAGAGCTGTAAATGACATGTTTCCATCAAATTTCTGAAGAAGAGATTCTGTGTTTTTTTTCTTTTCTTTCTTTTTTGAGATGGAGTCTTGCTCCGTCACCCAGGCTAGAGGGCATTGGTGCAACCTCAGCTCACTGCAACCTCCGCCTCCCAGGTTCAAGCAATTCTCTTGACTCAGCCTCCCCAGTAGCTGAGATTACAGATGTGCACCACCACGCCCAGCTAATTTTTGTATTTTTAGTAGAGATGGGGTTTCACCAAGTTGGACAGTCTGGTCTCAAACTCCTGATCTCAGGTGATCCGCCTGCCTTGGTCTCCTAAAGTGCTGGGATTACAGGCGTGAGCCACTGCGCCTGGCCAGATTCTGTGTTTTTAAAAGTGTCAACTTTGCTTTTAAATAACAGTGGCAAATAGCAATATTCTTTCTTTTAATAATATTCTAGACTAATTTATGGGAACCACACTTCCTTTGGAAAAGGACGTGATTTAAAATTTCATTTAGAAAATAACTTCAGTTGTTCTAGTATTATCACAGAGCAGTGTATTAGAAATTACTGTATTATATTTTGAAATTTAGATCAACCTATAATATGAACATGAAAAACATAAACATGAAAATGTAATTTAACAAAGGTGAATTTTTCTTTACAATAGAAATACACTGAAAGCTTTTGCCAGTTAAAGAACAGCGTGGGCTACTGTCCTTGCCTCTTTCCCTAGGGAACCCAGGATCTAATTTGGATTAGATTCCAAATGAACATTTGTTAGGTGGTCCCATCATAACCCTGAATGGATATTTTGCTACACCACAAAAGTAGAACATAATTTGACATAAATCTTTGTTTAGAAGCAAAATAGCAGGGGATGCTGTGGGTCAGGGTGGAACTGGCAGGGCTGCGTGGGAACCTGCCCACATAGCCTGGTGTCTAGCAGAGCTGGCACTTTTAGGCCTTTGGTTTCCTTGAAATTATAGGTAATGAATTCAACATCTAGTCTCTCTTTCTCTGGGACAGTAACCTTAGTACATAGTGTGCTTTCATGTCGACTTGTGACCCATATTTTTGGTATTTTATTTATAAGAAAAATATACATATATATAATTTTTAAAGTTGCCTAATAGTTGCCAGAACTTAAAAAAAATTTTTTTTACTTTATTATGTTTGTACCCTAACAGAAAATAAAATGGGTTAGGCAAGCATTATTTAAATGATGGTGATGCCATCACTGCTGGGTTTTAATATTCCATTTTAATCACTGGGCAAATTGGTCGTGTTTTATTTGGGGAAAATGGAATATGTTGAGGGAGGATGTGGTCATTTTGAAAGTCATTTGGTTTAGTTCAGGAACAAACACTCATTTATCAAGGAAATATTTATTGTCTCCTTTTGGGAAAGTGTAGGCATCCTCAGTCTCAAAGAGGTTGCATGCCAGTGGGGCAATGAGGCATATAATTTATTGATTTAATAAATATTTAGTGAATGCCTACTAAGTTCCAGTTCCTATGGCATAGAGTTTATATTAAATTGAGGGGAGCAGACATTATGCAGATACATGTGGACTTAAAAAGGTAGAACTCTATAGTATACAGTAAATTAAATCAGGGCAAGGAGATAGAGGGTGGCAAGTGCTTTTTATACAAGATGGGACAGGTGAAGTGCCTTAAGAAGTGCCTAAGTTTTTCAGTTCTGTACAAGTCCAGAGAGCAAACTTATTTGTGGCTGTCGAGAATTGAGGGTCTCTTCTTGGAAAGTTGGAACTTAAAGCTGGCCCGTGAATGAACAAGGTAATGAACAAGCCACATCTGTACATGACAAACAAAAGATGGAAACAATTTCTATTCAGGATTGACTGGAAAGGGTTTAGGCATACGGAGTCTTGAAGAAGAAGAGAGGAATTTGATTTCGACATTTTATTTAGTTTCAATATGCTGAAGTGTTTGGGCCGAAGAATAATGGAATGTGTGGGATTTTTGTAACCTCTGTGTTTGCATGGAGTGGATGAGAGAGAGAGGCCAGCTTACAGGCTTTTGTGATAATCATAAAGTGAGGAGACTATATAAATTTTTTATCTGCACAGGCATAGATTGTTTCGTGTTTTATTTTTAAGGGCTATTGTATGAACATGGGGTGGGGTAGAGGCATCATGTCATCTCCTGACTTGTGAAAGTGATTTGCTGACTGGAAAGTTTGAGGACCACTGTTCTAGTCCCAGTATGCTGGCTGTGGTTTATGTGATTACCTACATGCTTCAGCAGGATTCAATCAGGAAGTACTTTTTAAAATTATATTTATTGATAGAGCACCAAGAAGAACTTATGAGATAGTGAACATTGTTGGGCTTGAATAGGCAGCCAGAAATGTTTCTGCAGATGGATTATTATAAGAAATAGCCAACATTTAATTCATATCCTACTATATAGGAAACAAATACATGTTAATGTTATAGGATAGGTATATATAACATAAGCTAGTGATATCAAACAGATGACTTTCAAGTTTGTATTTGTTAGTGAATGCTGCCTGTGCATTAAGGTACCAATCAGACATGACACATGCATGTTGTGGGTGATGGTGCAGGAATAACACGTTCTTTCTTTCTTTTTTTGAGACAGAGTCTTGCTCTGTCACGCAGGCTGGAGGGCAGTGGCATGATCTCAGCTCACTACAACCTCCGCCTCCCAGGTTCAAGCGATTCTCCTGCCTCAGCCTCTTGAGTAGCTGGGATTACAGGTGCGTGCCACCATGCCCAGCTAATTTTTGTATTTTTAGTAGAGATGGGATTTCACCATGTTGGCTAGGCTGATGTGGAACTCCCTATCTCAGGTGATCTGCCCACCTTCGCCTCCCAATGTTCTGGGATTACAGGTGTGAGCCATGCGCTCGGCCAACACTTTCTTTCTTAAAGGCAGATCCCATCCCTACATGGGAATAGCTATGTAAATGTGTTTGCTAAAAGCAGAACCAACTTCTGTGATTAGTATGCATTTTCTGCTAGCTACCATATTGAGAAGAGGTGTTTCATCACATTTTTCGGAACTGTTCATTATGAACGACAAGATTCACACTCTTATTAACCTGATTTCTACCTCCATTAGATGATACAGAGGAAGAAAAATAAATCCTATTTTAGTCATCATTTCCTTAGAACTTGTAATTGAAATACTATGCTTTATATTCTGCTTCAGTATATAAGCTCTTCTTGAAAGGTGTTCCATTGTATAGAAAGTAGATTTTTATCTTTTAAATCATAAGAGTATGTTGAATATTGTAACACCAGAATCTCAGCATCAACCCAGTTTTTGTAGGAATTCTGACTTAAACAATTTAAGGTCTTACAAGTGAGGTTCACACTTACTATACTTATTGTTAGAAATAATGTTTGATTTCTTAAAAATATCTTGGTTAACAGGATTTTCTTAGGGTCCCTCTATATTTTTCGTCATGTTAGGTGACTTTAAATAATATGAGCATGAGTATCCTGAAATGTAAGCGGATTATATTATTAGCAATGTGTTAAGTATCTTAGCTTGCATCATTTAAAAACATTTCAGTTATTTTTGCAATTTATATTTTATTTTTCATTTCACATCTATTGTACCATTAAAGTTCTTCATGATGTTTGTTTATAAAGTAAGTCCTACATATGCTGCGTTTTCTCTCTTATATTAACTGATAAAGCTGATATTACCAAAGCATAACTAGTACTTGATTCTCTTGAGATTAGCAGTGTCGTTGGCCTGGCTGGCAGTTATCTGCAAGTTGCTAGAACACATTTTATAGCAGCTTCTATTAGTCAACAGAAACGCTTAGAAAACTGCCTCCTGTATGCTTCGTATTAGGCCATTGAGCTGGCAAAAGAGGGAGAACTTAAAATCGTAATTTAACTTCTTTAAAATATTTGTTTAGGGAGATAGTCATATAATGAATTTTCATAAATAATGTTAAAATTTAGGAAATCTTCAGTAAACTGTATTTTCTGAGTCCATAAGAATATGTAGTTTAAGTTCTAACATTTTAAGATTTGGTTTCATATTTTGTTCATTGGTAGGATTGGAGATTGGATTATATTAAAAAATTAAACTGTTTTTAGATCATTCTCAATTCTATGTGTCTGTTTTTATAACAATCAGAATCGGCCTTTAAAATTCTTACCCACTGATATCATAATACAATTTTTGTAAATAATATGTATTTTTGCATTTTCCATCATTATTTATCACCAGGCTTGAAGTAGTATTAAGAAAAAAACCCATCTTGTATTTCTATCTTGACCTTTCCCTCAGCCCTCTCACAAAACCTGAAAACACGGGTCTTTATTTTTTATGATCAGACAAATTTATAATAAACAAAGGTTGATAAGGAAATAAACAAGACCTCACACCCCAAAGAAAAAGGACAGGAGGGTCGTGGAATTGCTTAGCGTGTTGCATGGGAAATTCTGTGTAAGGAAGTAAAGAGCTTTTTGCTGAAAAGCCACCTAGAGCCCTTGGGCAGGGGCATTTTATTTTCCCATAGATACTATGTTACCAATTACATAAAGAAGAGTATAGACTTCTTGTTAGTTGATAAATAGAGATTGCAATCATTTATTAGGTTATTTTATGGTATTTGTTAACGATATTTACCTTCCTAAATTGATTCAGCATAATCCTTAGAACAGCTTTCCTTCATTTCTGGAAGTCATATAGATAATGTGGTACTTATATGAAAGCTTACATGTCACTGAAAAACTGTGATTTTTGCCTTAGCTCAACGGAGCAGCAAGATTATATTAACATAGACTTTGGGCCATTTGAGTTCCCATAGGGTATAGAGTGTAGCTGATACGACATGACTTGCCTCCAACAGTTGTTTTAACAAGATATCCTTCATATACAGTATATTGAGCTGAAAGGCATAACTGAGTAATGTTAGCAAGAAACACTGTTGGCAAAATTCTTGACTTTCATCTTTATCTGATTAATCCAAAGCAATGTGTTACTACAAAAAAGTATTTTCAGCTGAATATATATGACAGAATATTTATTTCTTTTTAATGTCTATAACTTTACAAGAACTATTTTTGGTGTGTGATATTTTTATTCTACAAAAAGTTTTTCTACATCCATTACGAAAGGCAAGTAGAAAAATATCCAGGACTTTGTGAGGCTTGATGAGGCTTATTCATTTGTATAAAGATTTATTGAGCACCTACCAGGTACCAGGCAACATTCTAGGCATCGTGGGGATACAACAGTGGGTAAAACAGGCAAAGGTATGGGCCCTTGTGGTGTTTACTGTCCTGTGGAGGTAGCAGGCACTAAACAAATAGGTCAATTATAGAATACATAAAAAGGTGATAAGTACTACAGAGATAACAATAAACAGGAAAGTGGGCTAGGAAGACCTAGAGGTGGGGTCAGGTTTGCAATTCAAAATGGGGTGGTCAGAAGAGGCCTTGCTGAAAGGGTGACAATGAGCATAGTTGTGAAGGAGATGTAGGAGTGAGCTATGTGGATACCTTGATTTCCTTTTGGAAATTATTAGTTCCTGTCAGCTGACTGTACTGCCAGTGCTTGCTCTCTCCAGGAATGCTCTTTCCTGTTTCCTGTGTTTAAATTTTCTCTGTAATGCCTTATATTCTATTTTATATTCTACTTTGTTGGAGGAGGAATGTATTTGACAGAGCAGAGAGCTCATTGGATAAAAGGTTCTGTGAATTTCTTTTAACAAAGCATAAAATCAAGCTTCCATAAATACTCCAAATTGCACCTTATCAAGAATTTGTTTTTTGTAAATGTTTGAAAGTGTAAAAGAAAGCTTTTGCACTCTAAAAATGGTATTTTTACTAATTTACTAATTAACACTTTTCTTCTGCTTAGCACTTTCAAGACTTGATTTAATTACAGTTTCTAGTACCTTAAATAGTGTTTTAAAGTGAGTCAGTGTTGCTTTGCTCAAAACATTGCAGTAAGGGTTTTTTTTTTTTTTTTTTTGCCCCTTTTGGCTTCAATTTATATGAAATAGAGTTTTTATTTTCCCTGCCAGAATTCTTATTGAAAATACATATATGACCGGGTGCAGTGGCTCACGCCTGTAATCCTCGCATTTTGGGAAGCTGATTGCCTGAGCTCAGGAGTTCGAGACCAGCCTGGGCAACATGGTGAAACCCCGTTTCTACTAAAAATACGAAAAATTAGTTGGGCGTGGTGGCACATGCCTATAGTCCCAGCTACTCCAGAGGCTGAGGCAGGAGAATCGCCTGAACCCGGGAAGTGGAGGCTGCAGTAAGCTGAGATCACGCCACTGCACTCCAGCCTGGGCAACAGAGCAAGACTGTTTCCAAAAAAAATAAAAATAAAAATAAACAAACATAAAAATAAAAAAAAGAAAAAGAAAATACGTATAGTTCTATTACTTGCCTGACGGAACTGCGGACAATCAGGGATATATTAGATGGGTATTTGTTTCACAGACCCAAGGATAGAGTTAATTGAACACATTTTCCTTCGTAATATGCAAGTATTTCTGGTTTGATTCTGGGCTTAGAAATAAAATGGAAGAAGCTCCAATTCTCTTCTTTATTCTGGGTTTGGAGAATGCATTTAAATTGGCTTCCAAAATATTGAGAAGATTCCTCCCCTGGAGAGGTGCCTGCATCACCATCTATGGTAATGTCAGAGCAATGAATCAATTAGAATTGTTTGGTAATGTATACATTAATGTCTTACAAAAACAAAACCAAAAAAAAAAAAAACCAAACAAAAAAACCCACATGTGAACCACGGATTTCCAAAAACGGTAGAAAGTCAGGTATCAGTTAAGAAAGAGATTGAAGAGTTAGATTTTTAAGTAGAGCATTTTTCTCTTAGAATGAAATAACCTTAGAGTAACACAATTGATGTAATATTAAGTCTATTCATATTTAAGACTGGGTAGAAGAAATTCTTGGAGAGCAAACTATTCTCAGTATTGCTTCCTTCCTGGCAGAATTCACATAGAAATAGGGGTAGAGAGTTTATTGCTGACACAGGTGTGCAGTTTCACATTTCTTATGTTGCTTAAACCAATAAAGTTTTAGAAAATGAAATTATTTTAGAATAAGAATTTATTTTACAGAGTTAAATAGATTTAATTGAGAATCACTAATATTTTCAGTGAATTATATGAGATATCTGGAATTACATTCCCCAAAGTAAATGCATAACTGCTGTTTTGCTGGTAATAGTTGACTTCCCTGAGTCTCAAACCCCGATTTGCCTGTGCTAATAATTGTGCATGCATGTTCAGACAAATCATACTCAGAGATGCTTCAGATGGCTTTCTTCTGTGTCCATTTTGGGCTTATTTTCAGTACCATTTTTCACTGAAGGGAGAAACAGCTGTTTATACAGAAGATGCCTTCCTTTTATTACCATCTTTCCTCCTCCATGTAGAACTCTCTCTTTCTCTCTCTCTGTCTTCCATGCAGATACCTCATCTATACATATATTTTCAAGGTTCACTCGATTTGTACTTTTTCTTTTTCCCTTTTTTTTTTTCTGAGACAGAGTCTTGCTCTGTCGCCCAGGCTGGAGTGCAGTGGCATGATCTCGGCTCACTGCAACCTCCGCCTCCCGAGTTCAAGCGATTCTCCTGCCTCAGCCTCCCGAGTAGCTGGGATCACAGGTGCACGCCAGCACGCCCAGCTAATTTTGTATTTTTAGTAGCGATGGGGTTTCACCATGTTGGCCAGGCTGGTCTTGAACTCCTAACCTCCAGTAATTCACCCGCCTCGGCCTCCCAAAGTGCTGGGATTATAGGCATGAGCCAGGCCTTTTTTTTTTTTTTTTTTTTTGACAATTTTGCTCTGTCATGCAGGCTGGAGTGCAGTGGTGCCATCTTGGCTAACTGCATCCTCTGCTTCCCAGGTTCAAGTGATTCTCCTTCCTCAGGCTCCTGAGTAGCTGGGATTATAGGTGTGCACCACCACGCCTAGCTAATTTTTGTATTTTTATTAGAAACGGGGCTTCACCATGTTGGCCAGCCTGGTCTCAAATTCCTGACTTCCAGTGATCTGCCCCTCTCAGCCTCCCCAAGTGCTGGGATTACAGGCATGAGCTATCACACCCAGTTGAATTGTACCTTTTCTTTCAAATGTTCAGGCACTGAATTTTTCCTGTGTGCATAGTACTGTTGGGCAATAAAGGTTTATAAAAATTTAAAAATATGTTTCTCACCCATAAGAAAGTTACATATAGTGTTGCTGAGGAGACAAGGTACAATATCAGCACTTTTGAATGGACATATAGTCCAATCTGATTTTTTTTTTTTTTTTTTTTGAGATGGAGTCTCACTCTTATCGCCCAGGCTGGAGTGCAGTGGAGTGATCTCAGCTCACTGCAAGCTCTGCCTCCGGGGTTCACATCATTCTCCTGCCTCAGCCTCCTGAGTAGCTGGGACTACAGGCGCCCGCCACCATGCCCGGCTAATTTTTGTATTTTTAGTAGAGACGGGGTTTCACCGTGTTAGCCAGGATGGTCTCAATCTCCTGACCTCGTGATCCGCCTACCTCGGCCTCCCAAAGTGCTGGGATTACAGGCGTGAGCCACCGCGCCCGGCCCCAGTCTGATTTTTTTAGGGGAATAAAGTAAGACCCAAATATGTAAAATAGTTGATAAATAAGTAGTAGTAGACAGGCAAGTAAGTGTGTAGTTAAGTGCTACAGTGACCATTACCACTAATAAGAATAGCCAAGTTCAGAGAAGCATGAAATCAGTTAAAGTTGGAGAAAGTCTCTAGAAGAAAATGAAACCTGAGTTCACCTCAGATGTTTTGGGGCATTGAAATAAAACATTTGAGATGAGAGAGCTGCATGAACAGAAAGTTTGAGGCAAAACCTGGGCATCGCCTGGTTACATTCTAACATGATCAGGAGATGCCAGAGGGCATTGTTGCGTGAAGTGTGAATGACATCACAGGAAAGCGTGTAAGAGCTGAAAGAAGAGACCACAAATAGGGAGCCCATCTAGAGGTTTTGCAGTCTTTCAGCACTTCTGTTTACATTTTACTCTGATTTTTAGTTAAAAGCTGCTTAACAAAGAGAATGTTATTCTTCCTTTTTTACTTGCTTTTGCTGTCTAAATACTATTTCCTGAAGTGTTTTCCAGAGGCCGTTTGTTAATAAGTGTTATTTGGGAAATAGGTTAGGTGATTTGGTAAACACTTGGCTAAATAAAACTAGCCAAGTTCTTTACCAGCAATGTACATCACTAATAAGCTGATGTACGATGTGAAATGATGAGGGAAGCCTTGCTGTATAGTATTTCCCCATAATAACGTTTGTCCATAGAGCTCTATTATCAGATGATATTGGACGTGTTCAGGGTGGTATGGCCATAGACTAGAGCTCTATTACCTTAAATCATTGCACCAAGGACTAGTGTTCCTTGGAACATACTCTGCAAATGGTAGATGAGAAATCACTTCTCTCATTTCAGAAACTTGACAATAAAAATCTAGAGCAGTCTGTGTAGACATAAGAATTGAAATATCTATCTGGTTTAAGAGAGAGGAAAAGAGACCAACTTTTTTTTTTTTCCCAGCTTATTCTCAAGTACTAAAGTGTGTGTGAGCAATCAGCTGCCAAACAGGAAGAGCTGTTCCACTTCTAATTTTAGCTTGCCACCTTGCATTGCTGTAGGAGTGGTTCCCACATGCTGCAAAGAGGTTATTTTGTGTAAATAGAGACTTTTTCTATGTCGTCAAGTGGGAAAGAATCATCATTAGGCTTCCCCACCATTTGCACAGTTTCTGTATGTTGAAGATGATCTGTCCAAACATTTAGACCTGGTTTAATTCTTTTGCATTCATAATTTAAACTGGATCAAGGATTCCTGCTGTCCAGGATCAGTGAACTGATGCAACTTGTCTGTCCTCTTTATTCACCAGAACTGGACAGCATTTGCTATCTAGTCTCAGCCAAAAGGAACCACTTCTTCACAGCTCTGGGTGTCCATGAATCAATTTGTATTGAACCACTTTGTATGACAATCCTTGGGGCACACTTGTATATTTTGGGTTATTTTGGTGATAGCAAAGTGGAATGCCCTGGACGGCAAACTAACATTGTTATCTTAGGCTGATTTATAGGACTTTTCTCCTGGACAGCCAAACTTGTAATGATTTCTCTTTAAAGATTTATTAAAAGATCAATTGTCCTCAATGATTGGTCATGCCAGTGAGAAATAAGCACTATTAAAGCATCCGTGGAATGGAGAATTGTGTTATAAACACAGTTGGTTCTCAGTGAATAGTGTTGGTTGACTGGCCCAAAGAGAATCAAGGTGAACCCAATGAGAATTGGAACATATGCCTGACTGAAAATTTTAAAATGCTTGGACTCCCGTTTGTGCTCCTAGAAACAATCACATTTATAAGACAATATTGGTTTGTTTGCCATAGAAACACATAAGGCCTAGTTGTAAGAAAGGGAGACCTAGCAGCCGCAAGGCACACACGGCTGGAGTTACCTTAAAAAAAGGTAAAGTTAAGGTGACTTTGGAAGGCCATTTAGACTTTGTTTTTGAAAATTCAGATTTTCTGAGGACGTTTTGCAAATTTGATTTAAAAGAATTTTGCTGACTCTGTCCAGTTTAAATGTAAACCCTTTTTGTTACTCTTGTTTCATTGAAGTATATTCTGCCACTACCATTGTGTTTTACCGTGTCGATTTGACACTCCCTTCTTGTGAATTTTATGTTGTGACGTTTAGAAGACTGGAATAAGTTGTATTTATCAAAATTGCATTATATGGAATTTAGCACTAGACCTCAAACAAGAAGTTGCTTAAGAAATGAATTCTTAGGATAGGAAGTATAAAGCAGTGGTTATAAACACCAATTTTAGGGCTGGCCCAAGTTTAGAATCTCAGCTCTGCCACTTGGGGCCTTAAAGCCCAACTTATTTTCTCATTGGTAAAATCCAAGTAATAAAGTCTGCCTTATAGAGTGGTGCGAGGTTTTAATGCCCGGTTGTATTTAAACATTTAGCAGAATATATGACATTTAATACTCTTTAAATTATAGCTGTTATTATTCAAAAGTGACTTTGGGCCAGGCACAATGGCTCACATCTTTAATCACAGCACCTTGGGAGGCTGAGATAGGCAGATCATCACTTGAGTTCAGAAGTTCAAGACCAGCCTGGCCAACATGGCAAAACCTTGTCTCTACAAAAAAACACAAAAAATTAGCCAGGTGTGGTGGCGTGTGCCTGTAGTCCCAGCTACTTGGGAGGCTAACGTAGGAGAATCATTTCAACCTGGGAGACAGAGGTTGCAGTGAGCCGTGATCATGCCATTACACTCCAGCTTGGGTAACGGCGAGACTGTCTCAAAAAAAAAAAAAAAAAAAAAAAAAAAAAAAAAAGAAGGGACTTTGCCTCCACTCCTTGATAGCAGAGAAAGAGACAAACAGCTTATGCAATCATATGAGGGTAGAGATAATAAAATGTGGCCATTATAGTTATGTGCCTAAATCACTGAAGATCCAACTGGACCTTATTATGAGTAGTAGCTATATTGGCAACTAAGAAAGTCTCACTTTAGAAAAGGAGAGGGTTGTATTCCTGAACTGTGGGATAATGAGAGTCTCCAGTTCCTAATCATGTATACCTCCTCACTAGGCTTAACCTGCCATAAGTTTACTTCCATTTTAAAATGTTGCTTCAGAAGGACGGGGTGATAGAATTATGTTACTTCTAGGGGAAACAGTGCAGGAAGAGGAGGTGCAGGTGGCAGTTCAAACAAATTCTATGCTCTATTTTATTTTAAAATCTTAGGGCTTTTTAATCTATTAGTCATTCTGTCATTGGGAGAAAATTGCCATGTCTAGAATTTAGGAGCCTCTCAAATATTTGAAGGGTATCCAGTTTTACTCTAGAGCCAGTGCATTTCTGATAACAGAATGCCCGTGGGATCCCCAGTGTGAGAAGGTACCACTGGGACCCCCAGAGGCTCTGGGTAAGGATGTTAATGACTATCTATATTACCTCTCTATCCACAGTAATTGAGCAAGAAATCCACACTTCTCCTTTTTCCTAGAAGACCACTGAAAGTTCTAAGAACTGGAGTTAATACTATCATTTCCTTGATCATCTCATCCTTTAAGTAATGCAGGAATGAAAGCCTCTTCTCAGGGTAATCCCAAATGAGAAATTTGGAAATTTGATGTTTCTGTCACCATGGCACTGTATTTTCTCAGACATTATAAACTTTAGTAAAAGTATATCAAAAAGAGTGGGGTCTTTGGTGTAGTCACATCACCCAAAATAAAAATAGTCTATTTCCAAACTTATTAGACTATAACACCTGTATTGAATTGGCTTTAACTAGTTTTAATGCTGTTGGCACCACTATAAGTTTGAATTAAGGCTAGTCCCTAATCACTTTTAGTTACACAAATTCATGAAGTACATAGCTATGAGATAATCTCAGCATTTTCTCCACTATATATGCTTGGGTCTGCATTAAATACAGAATGTGGGACTAGTCATAAAAATTTCCTGGTTTCATGGGAACTTTCCTGAGGTCAGTGCAAAGGAAGGCTTGCATATGAATGAGGGCACCATTTTTTCCTAACAGGTAATCAAACGTAGTATAAGAAGACCTCAGTTCAGGAATGGGTTATGTTCTAAAAGTTAGGAAGTTAGTGGTTTGGCATCCTAAAATAATTTTCCCACAAAACAGTGTTATAGGTGGAAGGTGGCTAACCCTTCCTCCTATAAAAATAATGAAAATTTCCTTGACACTCTATCTTGAGTCCCATGGAATCCCTCTGGGCAAGGGAATCCTGGGGACCTGTGTGATCCTTGGAATATACAAGAGAGGAGGTCGGCAGGAAAGAGGGGAGACCCTTGAGGTTATTTTGAGTGTAGAGAAGGAATATGTGGTCTTGTGGCCGTGAAATTGATGATGAAAATGAAAAGGAGTATCAGGTACCTCTGGAAACCGTCTGCCCTCATATGGGATAGCATCTAGTAAACAGATGGCACTGGAGAACACAGTGTTTATTCCTTGGGAAGATCCACATCAGTATAGTGTGAGTAAAGCAAAACATTTATTTTAATGGGGATGTTTTGGCGTAAGATATGAAAAGTATATGGCACTGACCAGGGTGTTTCATAGTAGCCAAACTAAAGTTTGACCTCATCTGGAGAAGTTTTATAATTTTTCTAACATTGATACCTCTACAACTTTCTTAGCATTATAAAAAGTTCAAGGCACATGAATATGGACATTATTCTGGGCTTCCTTCTCCCTTACCTGCTTCTTTGGTACCATGTTGCGTGAGATTTGTCTATTCCAAGATAATTCTGATATTCCATTTCTTTCCAGTGATGAAGGAAGTTGAGAAATAATTTAAAAGAGAAACAAATCCTGTATAGACAGGAGTGCTGTCAGTCATTAATATTATTATCTGGCTTATTTGTAGTCCACTTCACCTGTTTGGTTTAAAATGAAATATCTGGAATGTTCTGTCCTGGAAGAGGGTTTGAGGAGGAGAAAATGGCGTAATTATTTATTCACAATCAGCTAATTGTGCTACAAATCCCTTTTGCTCCCAACTGAGTATGATAGTCTCCTTCAGAAGGGAAGGATTCATTGGTCATTCTTAGAAAACTCACTGAAATGCTTGGGAAATTTACATGGGAAAAATCTATTCTCTCTTCTCGTAGAATGATTCATTCACAGTGGCCCCCAGTGGGCTAGTCGTGTGATTAAACCAAAAGGTTTCTGGATCTTTAATGAAAGCTGAGCACCCCCCCCAACACACTTTTTTTTTCTAGCAGATTTGTGCCATAGAAACTGAACTATTAAAGTACTAAGCATGCTGTTTTTCTTGTGAAAAGACATTTCATGTTGATATTGTTTCATTTTTTAAATATAGTAAGATACAACCAACACTAATATGTGAAAAGACATTTTGAACTGAATTCATTATCTTTTATTTTAGATTTATGTTGAAGTATTATTACGATTGAAAGTATTATAGTTACTTTCATATGAGTTAAAACTCAGCTGTAACAATTCATTGACTAAATATTATGATGGTAGTCAACTTTCAGTTGGAAGTGTTAATTATTCACCTCATAGTGCACTCGTAAAAAAGATTTACCAACAGTCTCCTAGGAGTAGAAAGCATATTGTCTCTTGGCATATTTTACAAACATGCTTTCCACACACTCCCAGTATAAGGTTATTATACTTTCTCTTCTGTGACACTCAGAAAGGCTGTAGATACTCACACAGGATTGGACATGTCATTATATGTTAAAAATGATGTGTATTTTTCTTCCACTTAATGGGCATTGGAAGCTTTATTTAGTTGACTGCGTAAGTTAAAGAACATCTTGATAAAGCAATTACAAAAAATATTTTTGCTTACGTGGATAATAAAATGCATATATGCTATGTTTTGATTTAATGGTTCTTTTCCATATATTCTTGTTTTGGTTTAATGTTTGGTATATTCTTGTTTTGATTGAAGGGTTATTTTCCATATATTCTTCTAATAATTAAAAACTTTTAAAAGTTTATTTATATAAGATTATTTGTTTAATGATAGTAGTATTGCAGAGGGACCCCTTGTTTTTTAAAAAAGGGTCACAGTATACTTAGGATGTTTGTTACTGAGTTAGGGTTTCACTGAGTTATACTTTCAGTTGTACAGAAAGAAGCGGCAGAATTTAACAGGACAGTAATGTAAGACAAATAATGAAAGCAAATAAATGTTGTCAAGCACAATCATGTAAAATCTGAAATGTGGATTTATGAGTTCTTTTACCATTTTGTGCCAAATACCCTTTATTCTGACCTAAAATGAATTCTAATATTTGACCTTGTAAGATTTCCTGTCATTTTCTTCCAACCCTTTTAAATGAAATATAACTTTCTCATCTCTTCTCCTATCCTACCACATAACCTCTCCTATTAGTATGGCCTAGTGAGTAGAGACATTCATCTGGGGTTATTGTAAGAGAGAAGTTGTAGAGGAGGTTTGTCACTTCTTTTAATTTGCTAATTCTCCATGCACTGCACAAGATTCTGGCATTACCTGAAAATAGAGCCCAAGAGATGGGGCCAGGGCCTCAATTTTAGTTGTCTCTCAGAAGTCAGACTGAAGTTAGATCTAGGTCCATGTTAGGGACAAAGCCAAGAGTTTTCCATTTAAATTTCAACAAGAGTGGCAAAAACATTAAATGTGGCAGCAGAACATAGATATTGTATAATTGTATAATATACAATATAATATTGTACAATATTGTACAATTATACAATATTGTACAATATTATTATGTATAATTCTCTTCCATTAAAACATTTATTTAAAATTAAAGACTTCAAGCCTAACACTTGTCAGAATGAAATTAAGCCAAACTTAACTTATTGTGTTAATTTGATACAGGATATTTGTTTTCTGATGATGTGATTATTAACAAGTAGGGAACAAAAAAATAAGGACTTCTGTGCAAATGATACCATTAATGCTAGAAAGTAATAAGTATCTCACCTCACTGCACTACAATTATAAAAACTAGATTCATGTTTATCAAGTGATTAACTGGAAATTCATTTGTATTGGTTAACTGTTTTAAAGTAGGTCTCAGAAATGATAAATGGTTTTTACATAAGGCAGACTTACAAAAAAGTAGTATTATATTGTTAATGCCAGTAATGGTTGGGGGAGAAATGTAATTTTATTTATACAAGTACTAAGTCATTGTGCACACATAAATATACTGTTCAAGCAAAGGGCATCTCATTGAATAGAGAGTGAAAATTCTGGTATTGTGTTTAAAGTGTGTCATTTTAATGAAAACTTAGTATATCAAATAGATCAGTTTTCGTGGAGTAAGAGTATATTTTAATACATCCTCAGTGTACTCACAAACCAAAATAAGAAATGTGTTTATATTCATAATTGTTTTCATACTTCAGTAAGTACCTCACCCATCTGGAGCCTACTGTGTCTAACAACAGCAAACATCTCCACAATTGAGGGGGGAGTCTCGATTGTAACTACCAATAAATAATGATTTGAACCAGAGAAGACAGTACCATTTAACAATTGCCCACCACGGCGTGGTTCCAAGATCGCCGAATAGGAACAGCTCCAGTCTACAGCTCCTAGTGTGAGCGACACAGAATATGGGGGATTTCTGCATTTCCAACTGAGGTACTGGGTTCATCTCACTGGGGCTTGTCAGACAGTGGGTGCAGCCCACTGAGAGTGAGCCGAAGCAGGGAGAGGCATCACCTCACCCAGGAAGTGCACGGGGTCAGGGAATTCCCTTTCCTAGCCAAGGGAAGCTGTGACAGATGGCAACTGGAAAATCGAGTCACTCCCACCATAATACTGCGCTTTTCCAATGGTCTTAGCAAACAGCACACCAGGAGATTATATCCCGTGCCTGGCTCAGAGGGTCCCACGCCCACAGAGCCTCGCTTATTGCTGGCACAGCAGTCTGATATCAAACTGCAAGGCAGCAGTGAGGCTGGGGGAGGGGTGCCCACCATTGCTGAGGCTTGAGTAGGTAAACAAAGCGGCCAGGAAGCTCGAACTGGGTGGAGCCCACTGCAGCTCAAGGAGGCCTGCCTCCACCTCTGAGGGCAGGGCATAGCCAAACAAAAGGCAGCAGAAACCTCTGCAGACTTAAATGTCTCTGTGTGACAGCTTTGAAGAGAGTAGTGGTTCTCCCAGCACCGAGTTTTAGATCTGAGAATAGACAGACTGCCTCCTCAAGTGGGTCTCTGACCCCGAGTAGCCTAACTGGGAGGAACCCCCCAGTAGGGGCAGACTGACACCTCACATGGCCGGGTACCCCTCTGAGATGAAGCTTCCAGAGGAACCATCAGGCAGCAACATTTGCTGTTCAGCAATATTTGCTGTTCTGCAGCCTCTGCTGCTGATACCCAGGCAAACAGGGTCTGGAGTGGAATTCCAGCAAACTCCAACAGACTTGCCGCTGAGGGTCCCAACTGTTACAGGAAAACTAACAAACAGAAAGGACATCCACACCAAAACCCCATCTGTAAGTCACCATCATCAAAGATCAAAGGTAGATAAAACCACAAAGATGAGGAAGAAACAGAGCAGAAAAGCTGAAAATTCTAAAAATCAGAGCGCCTCTCCCCCTCCAAAGGAATGCAGCTCCTCACCAGCAATAGAACAAACCTGGACGGAGAATATCTTTGACGAGTTGAGAGAAGAAGGCTTCAGACAATCAAACTTCTCCAAGCTAAAGGAGGAAATTAGAACCCATCGCAAAGAAGCTAAAAGCCTTGAAAAAATATTAGATGAATGGCTAACTAGGATAACCAGTGTGGAGAAGTCCTTAAATGACCTGATGGAGCTGAAAACCATGGCACAAGAACTATGTGATGAATGCACAAGCCTCAGTAGCTGATTCAATCAACTGGAAGAAAGGATATCAGTGATTGAAGATCAAATGAATGAAATGAAGTGAGAAGAGAAGTTCAGAGAAAAAAGAGTAAAAAGAAATGAACAAAGCCTCCAAGAAATATGGGACTATGTGAAAAGACCAAATCTACATCTGATTGGTGTACCTGAAACTGACGGGGAGAGTGGAACCAAGCTGGAAAACACTCTGCAGGATATTATCCAGGAGAACTTCCCCAACCTAGCAGGCAGGCCAACATTCAAATTCAGGAAATACAGAGAACACCACAAAGATACTCCTCGAGAAGAGCAACTCCAAGACACATAATTGTCAGATTCACCAAAGTTGAAATGAAGGAAAAAATGTTAAGGGCAGCCAGAGAGAAAGGTCGGGTTACCCACAAAGGGAAGCCCATCAGACTAACAGCGGATCTCTCGGCAGAAACTCTACAAGCCAGAAGAGAGTGGGGGCCAATATTCAACATTCTTAAAGAAAAGAATTTTCAACCTAAAATTTCATATCCAGCCAAACTAAGCTTCATAAGTGAAGGAGAAATAAAATCCTTTACAGACAGGCAAATGCTGAGAGATTTTGTCACCACCAGGTCTGCCCTACAAGAGCTCCTAAAGGAAGCACTAAACATGGAAAGGAACAACCAGTACCAGCCACTGCAAAAACATGCCAAATTGTAAAGACCATTGATGTTAGGAAGAAACTGCATCAACTAATGGACAAAATAACCAGCTAACATCACAATGACAGGATCAGATTCACACATAACAATATTAACCTTAAATGTAAATGGACTAAATGCTCCAATTAAAAGACACAGTCTGGCAAATTGGATTAAAAGTCAAAGCCCATAAGTGTGCTGTATTCAGGAAACCCATCTCACATGCAGAGTCACACATAGGCTCAAAATAAAAGGATGGAGGAAGATCTACCAAGCAAATGGAAACAAAAAAAGGCAGGGGTTGCAGTCCTAGTCTCTGATAAAACAGACTTTAAACCAACAAAGATCAAAAGAGACAAAGAAGGCCATTACATAATTGTAAAGGGATCAATTCAATAAGAAGAGCTAACTATCCTAAATATATATGCACCCAGTACAGGAGAAGCCAGATTCATAAATCAAGTCCTTAGAGACCTACAAAGAGACTTAGACTCCCACACTATAATAATGGGAGACTTTAACACCCCACTGTCAACATTAGACAGATCAACGAGACAGAAAGTTAACAAGGATATCCAGGAATTCAACTCAGCTCTGCACCAAGCAGACCTAAAAGACATCTACAGAACTCTCCACCCCAAATCAACAGAATATACATTCTTCTCAGCACCACATTGCACTTATTCCAAAATTGACCGCATATTTGGAAGTAAAGCACTCCTTAGCAAATGTAAAATAACAGAAATTATAACAAACTGTCTCAGACCACTGTGCCATCAAACTAGAACTCAGGATTAAGAAACTCACTCAAAACCGCTCAACTACATGGAAACTGAACAACCTGCTCCTGAATGACTACTGGGTACATAATGAAATGAAGGCAGAAATAAAGATGTTCTTTGAAACCAATGAGAACAAAGACACAACACACCAGAATCTCTGGGACACATATAAAGCAGTGTGTCGAGGGAAATTTATAGCACTGAATGCCCACAAGAGAAAGCAGGAAAGATCTAAAATTGACACACTAACATCACAATTAAAAGAACTTGAGAAGCAAAAGCAAACACATTCAAAAGCTAGCAGAAGGCAAGAAATAACTAAGATCAGAACAGAACTGAAGGAGATAGAGACACAAAAAACCCTTCAAAAAATCAATGAATCCAGGAGCTGGTTTTCTGAAAAGATCAACAAAATTGATAGACTGCCAGCAACGCTAAGAAAGAAGAAAAGAGAGAAGAATCAAATAGATGCAATAAAAAATGATAAAGGGGATATCACCACCGATCCCACAGAAATACAAACTACCATCAGAGAATACTATAAACACCTCTACACAAATAAACTAGAAAACTTAGAAGAAATGGATAAATTCCTTGACACATACACCCACCCAAGACTAAACCAGGAAGAAGTTGAATCCCTGAATAAACCAATAACAGGCTCTGAAATTGAGGCAATAATTAGTAGCCTACCCACCAAAAAATGTCCGGGACCAGACAGATTCACAGCCGAATTCTACCAGAGGTACAAGGAGGAGCTGGTACCATTCCTTCTGAAACTATTCCAATCAATAGAAAAAGAGGGAATGAGGCCAGCATCATCCTGATACCAAAGCCTGGCAGAGACACAACAAAAAAAGAGAATTTAAGACCAATATCCCTGATGAACATTGATGCAAAAATCCTCAATAAAATACTGGCAAACCGAATCCAGCAGCACATCAAAAAGCTTATCCACCATGATCAAGTGGGCTTCATCCGTGGGATTCAAGGCTGGTTCAACATACACAAATCAATAAATGTAATCCAGAATATAAACAGAACCAACGACAAAAGCACGATTATCTCAATAGATGCAGAAAAGGCCTTTGACAAAATTCAGCAGCCCTTCTTGCTAAAAACTCTTAATAAATTAGGTACTGATGGGACGTATCTCAAAATAATAAGAGCTGTTCATGACAAACCCACAGCAATATCATACTGAATGGGCAACAACTGGAAGCATTCCCTTTGAAAGCTGGCACAAGACAGGGATGCCCTCTTTCACCACTCCTATTCAACATAGTGTTGGAAGATCTGGCCAGGGCAATCAGGCAGGAGAAAGAAATAAACGGTATTCAACTAGGAAAAGAGGAAGTCAAATTGTCCCTGTTTGCAGATGACATGACTGTATATTTGGAAAACCCCATCGTCTCAGCCCAAAATCTCCTTAAGCTGTTAAGCAACTTCAGCAGTCTCAGGATACAAAATCAATGTGCAAAAATCACGGGCATTCTTATACACTAATAACAGACAGAGAGGCAAATCATGAGTGACTCCCATTCACAATTGCTTCAAAAAGAATAAAATACCTAGGAATCCAAATTACAAGGGATGTGGAGGACCTCTTCAAGGAGAACTACAAACCACTGCTCAACGAAATAAAAGAGGACACAAACAAATGGAAGAACATTCCATGGTCGTGGATAGGAAGAATCAATATCGTGAAAATGGCCATACTGTCCAAGGTAATTTATAGATTCAGTGCCATCCCCATCAAGCTACCAATGACTTTCTTCACAGAATTGGAAAAATCTACTTTAAAGTTCATATGGAACCAAAAAAGAGCCCATGTTGCCAAGTCAATCCTAAGCCAAAAGGATAAAGCTGGAGGCATCACACCACCTGACTTCAAACTATACTACAAGGCTGCAGTAACCAAAACAGCATGGTACTGGTACCAAAACAGAGATATAGATCAATGGAGCAGAACAGAGCCCTCAGAAATAACAACACACATCTACAACCATCTGATCTTTGACAAACCTGACAAAAACAACAAATGGGGAAAAGATTTCCTATTTAATAAATGGTGCTGGGAAAACTGACTAGTCATATGTGTAAAGCTGAAACTGGATCCCTTCCTTACACCTTATACAAAAATTAATTCAAGATGGATCAAAGACTTTAATGTTAGATCTAAAACCGTAAAAACCCTAGAAGAAAACCTAGGTAATACCATTCAGGACATAGGCATGGGCAAGGACTTCATGTCTAAAACACCAAAAGCAATGGCAGCAAAAGCCAAAATTGACAAATGGGATCTAATTAAACTAAAGAGCTTCTGCACAGCAAAAGAAACTACCATCAGAGTGAACAGGCAACCTACAGAATGGGAGAAAATTTTTTCAATCTACTCATCTGACAAAGGGCTAATATCCAGAATCTACAAAGAACTCAAACAAATTTACAAGAAAAAAAAAACAACCCGATCAAAAAGTGGGCAAAGGATATGAACAGACACTTCTCAAAAGAAGACATTTATGCAGCCAACAGACACATGAAAAAATGCTCATCATCACTGGCCATCAGAGAAATGCAAATCAAAACTACAATGAGATACCATCTCACACCAGTTAGAATGGTGATCATTAAAAAGTCAGGGAACAACAGGTGCTGGAGAGGATGTGGAGAAATAGGAACAGTTTTACACTGTTGGTGGGACTGTAAACTAGTTCAACCAATGTGGAAAGTGTGGTGATTCCTCAGGGATCTAGAACTAGAAATACCATTTGACCCAGCCATCCCATTACTGGGTATATACCCAAAGGATTATAAATCATGCTGCTATGAAGACACATGCACAGGTATGTTTATTGGGGCTCTATTCACAATAGCAAAGACTTGGAATCGACCCAAATGTCCATCAGTGATAGACTGGATTAAGAAAATGTGGCACATATACACCATGGAATACTATGCAGCTACAAAAAAGGATGAGTTTTTGTCCTTTGTAGGGACAAGGATGAAGCTAGAAACCATCATTCTGAGCAAAGTATCACAAGGAGAACAAACCAAATACCGTATGTTCTCACTCACAGGTGGGAAATGAACAGTGGGAACACTTGGACACAGGAAGGGGAACAACACACACCAGGGCATGTTGTGGGGTGGGGGAAGGGGGAGGGATAGCATTAGGAGATATACCTAATGTAAATGACAGTTTAATGGGTGCAGCACACCAACATGGCACATGTATATATATGTAACAAACCTGCACATTGTGTACATGTACCCTAGAACTTAAAGTATAAAAAAAAAAAATTGCCCACCACCTTACAAAGCTAGTCATCCTCCTTTAGAAACCCACTTTTGGGGGGAAAACCATCTATTTATTTTCATCTATTCAGATAATTTACAACTAAGGTTAAATATTCTCTGTTTTCATATAACCCACTATATGGACAATAAATAATGATTAGAAAATGGGAATTTAAAGATGCATTTGGGCTTTTAGTTATTCAATTTATTATCTTTAAAAATATCTTCTGTTTTATTTATGGTAAACCAATATTTTAATATTGAATAATTTTAATTTAAAATCTTTGATCTTCCCTCTGCATTTGTGGCTGAACATTTTATCTTACTCAATTGTATGATAAAGGATTTTTTTTTTTTTTTGAGATGGAGTCTCACTCTGTTGCCCAGGCCGGAGTGCAGTGGTGTGATCTCAGCTCACTGCAACCTCCACCTCTTGGGTTCAAGGTATTCTCCTGCCTCAGCCTCTCGAGTAGCTGGGATTATAGGTGCCTGCCATCATGCCCAGCTAATTTTTGTATTTTTCGTAGAGATGAGGCTTCACCTTTTTGGCCAGGCTGATCTCAAACCTCTGACCTGAAGTGCTCCACCTGCTTTGGCCTCTCAAAGTGCTGGGATTACAGATGTGAGCCACCGCGCCAGGCTGATGAAGTAATAACAGACATAATTGTTAGCTTCTAATGAAATTAGGAATGTACAAATTTATTGCAACTATTATTATAATTTTGAACACCTCCAAAACTGATTTTTGCTTTAAATCTTGGTTCTTCCATGTTACCACATGTGTATCTTGTTTTCACTATGTAACAGGTGTTTTTCTGAAAGATTTAATGGATATGGTTCTGCAAACTTACAATTATTCAGATTTTAAAAATAGTGACTGCAGAATTGTAGAATTACCATTTTTATTTCAAGTTGGCAAAAAGCAGTTAACGTATATGTTGGGACATTGAACTAGTGACAGCAGAGTTCCAGATGACCATCAAAGTGACATTTAAAAATATTGCTAGTCTGACTTTACAGTCCTCGAGTTTTAAATCATTATAAAATTGGAGGCTGTGCGGTGTGTTCTTTACCTTTTGTGGTTGAAAGGTAGGAGTGCAATGAGTGTGTGTGGTCTGAGTTTTTGTGGACGTGATCTACATTTAATCTGGGGAAATTAATTCCCTAAGCTGCTGGCAGGCAGCATGTACTTGTTAATTATTCAGGTGGATGACAAATGCAGAGCAGAGGTTCTCGCAAAGACGAAGTTTGTATGATGCATGTTTAGTAACTGATAGGCCTGACATTCTGTGGTGTCTTATTCAGTGCTAATCCTAATAAGCTGCCTGGTGAGATGAACGCCTTTTCTCCTGTCCTCTGCAGAGAAAACAGAGATCTGAAAGAACTTCATTATGGCAATAAATCCTGTACTTCATGGTATTCTTGGTGAAAAGTTATTTTGTCCAGATGAAAAACAACAGAAAGTCTGGATGTTAGTATGATATCAAGTCCTAAAGCAAATAAAGCCTTACACAAAGGTGTGGGCATTTTCTGCTTTTTTTTTTTTTTTTTTTTTTTTTTTGAGAGGGAGTCTCCCTCTGTCGCCCAGGCTGGAGTGCAGTGGCGCGATCTGGACTCACTGCAAGCTCCGCCTCCCGGGTTCACGCCATTCTCCTGCCTCAGCCCCCGGAGTAGCTGGGACTGCAGGCGCCCACCACCATGCCCGGCTAATTTTTTGTATTTTTTTTAGTAGAGACGGGGTTTCACCGTGTTTGCCAGGATGGTCTGGATCTCCTGACCTCGTGATTCGCCCGATTCGCCCGCCTTGGCCTCCCAAAGTGCTGGGATTACCAGCGTGAGCCACCGTGCCTGGCCGGTCATTCTCTGTTTTTTGTGTGAAGGTGATTCCAGCTTAATTTTGTTAATCTAGTGTGCATGGATACATGGACAACAGTGGTTTGTTCTGAGTCTGGCAGTAGGGAAACTTTCACCTTCCCCTTTCTAATCTAATATCGTTAGGTTTAGGAAGATTTCATACATTTCTATGCCAATATGTTTTATTTGTAGGGAAAGATTTCCCCTGGAAATACTGGTGTTATTTTTTTTAAAACTTCTCAACCAGTTCTTCTCTCAAAATCTGCCCTCTTTCTGCCATTGCTAATTGAACTGTGTAAAAAGTTGAATAGCTCAGCTAGAAAGTACTAGAAAGTACTTCATGGCCAATTCTTAGTTCTTAGGTGTATTTCATGCTTCCACTTTACTTCCCTTTTTTGTTAAATGTTCAAAGACTTGATTGATGTAATATGCAAATCATAGTTTATCTAAGCCAATTTAGTTTCAAAAACGAAGCTATTTTTTGGACACTAAAGAGAGGCAATGTGTTTAGAGAGAATTGGGAACAGGTTTAGTATTGGACTGTTAACTCAGGGTTTGTCATTAGTCAAATTTGTGACCTTGTACAAGTCACTTAGTCTCTCTGTGCCTCAATTTCCTTGTATGGGGAGTAATAAAATTGAACTAAATAGGCAATGTGTGTTTCTATGATTAAATTATTTTGCTTCTAGTTATCATGAGCTTATATCCGTAGTCTGGCAATGTTAAAATAAGCAGTTTCTGAGATGAAGAATTCTTTCCGTTCCTGCAAGTATGTATGGCTGCAGAATGTTACAGTAACCTTCTATGATGGTCATTCATGACTATGGAAATCTCCTCAGCGGCTTCTCTACATTTGGCTCTTCTACTTGTTATCTTAATGTTTGATTCACTACTTGGTAGTATTTTAAATGTCGCTTTAGTCATCTGAAACTCTGCTGTCAATTGTTTAATGTCCCACTACTTATGTTAACTACTTTTCTGACAGTTTGAAATAAAAATGTAATGCCTGCCTATAGCCAGCACCTTAATCAAGGAATAAAACAGCACCAGTACCATGGAAGACATTCTTGTTGCCACTCTTTGTGCAATTTTTCCCCCCATTCTAAGAGTAATTCTGGGCCAGGTGTAGTGGTTCATGCCTGTAATCCCAGCACTTTGAGAGGCCAATGCGGGAGGATCTCCTGAGCCCAGGAATTTGAGACCAGCCTGTGCAACATGGTAAGACATCATCTCTGCAAAAAAATTGGTAAAAAAAAAAAGTGTAATTCTGTCTCTGAACACAGATAGATTAGTTTTATCTACTCTTGAACTTCCTATAATAGAATCATATCATATGTAATCATTTATGTTTGACTTTTGTTTTGCTCGATATTGTAAGATTTAGCTATGTGTATATCGTTGTTTGTTCAGTCTCATCACTGCATAGTGTTTCATTTTGAGAATATACCACAGCTAATCTGTTTTATTATTGGTGAACATTTGGGCATTCCCAATAGTGTAGATATGAACATTGTTGTACATGTCTCTTTGGTAACATGTACTCATTTCTGCTGGTTATATATGTAGATGTGTAGTTTGCTCAGTCCTAGGATATGCATATGATTATCTTTTGTAGATAATGCCAATTTTCCAAAGTGGTTGTACCAATCAGCAATATATGAGAATTCCAGTAACTCTTTATCTTTGCCAACATCTGTTTTCTGTCGTTCATTTTTAGCCATTCTGGTGGATGTGTATTGCAATATGCTTTTAATTTGTAATATCCTAATGACCAGTGAGGTTGAAAACATTTTCAAATGTTTATGAGCCACTTAGTGTTAGTTTTGTGAAGCACCTTTTCATGTGTTTTGCCTAATTTTTTTCTACTGAGTTATTATCTGCTTTCTTGACTTACAGTTCTTCAAATATTTTAGATACAGATCTTTTTATACTTTTGAGATACAAATATAATCTCCCTTTCCTCATATTTTTCCATTTCACTCATTTAATTGTATCTGTAGAGGAAAAAAAACTTTTAACTTTAATATAGTGCAATTTATATATATTTTCCTATTTAGAAATTTGTGTCCTATTTAAGACGTTATTGTCTACTGTAGCATCATGAAGATGTTTACACATATTTTCTTTTAGAACCCTTTAGATCTGCATTCCATCTAGAATTAATTTTGTATATGGCATGAGGTTGAGGGCTCTATGGATATCTAAATAATCCAGCTCCAGTTGCTGAGTTGGCATTATCTTTTTCCCATAGCACTGTAGTTTTGCTCTATCATAACTTAGGTTATCATATGTGTGCCTCCAATACAAATTTTAATTTTAGTATTTTATAGAATTTTTTTCAGATTTAGTATAGGATTGTAGAGAGTCGAATTATAAATGGTAGGCATTTAACTGATTCAAAGATGATGATGACAACAATGATGATGACAATGGTGAATGCCATATATTGATTACCTACTTATTGCTAGGCTAGTACTGTCCTAGACACTTTGCCTAGTGATGTATTTCAATACTCAAAATGACAGTTTTAGGAAACTGAGGCCCAAAGAAGTCACACAGCTAGTAAAGTGGGCAAACATGGATTCTAGCAAAGTTCTAACTAATTTCAAGACTCTATTTGTAATTGCTGTTTTAAGCTCATCTAAGAATGCTACTAAAGTTCCGGTCTATACAGTCTGAACAAAAGCAATTCTTAAAAAGAAAAAGGCAGGAAAGTATAACTAGTGTATCAAACTAGACTTTTCATATTTTACATAACTTAGTATACTCAAGTTGACTCTCAAATGAGACTAATTTAGAAATAAATCAGTGAAGCCATATAAATTTCAATGATCTCCCATTTTCCTTAAGAGTGGTGGGATATGAAAACTGCTATTAACTGAAGTTTTGATTCATTCTTTAAATTGCCTGAGACCAAGACCAGTTGTGCAGTTTGAGTGCTTCACAAAGGTGCTCAACTGAGGGGGCTTTTGGAAATGGAAACTTAGTCTATGTTCCAGTAGCCAATCCTTATATCCGTGGAGCCGAGTCTATCCAGAGAAAGAACCTTGCGGCCTTTTTCCAAGTCACACAAAGCCCCGGCAGGCAAGGTCAGGTCTAACTCAGCTCAGATCCTCAAGGTGTACATAGAACAATAGCAGTTTCCCGAGGAAAGCTCTGGACAATCCACTCATTTCTGAGCAGGCAGCATGGGCACCACTACTACTTGGCTCTCCTGTGACTGCTCAGCTTTAGCAAAGGTGCCAGTATAAAGATTATAATCAGTGTTTTAGTACCGTCATACATTTGATACTAAATTTGAGGACATAGGTTAAAAAATCTCATGAAAACCACGGACATCTTAATACTATGGTACCATCTTTGCGTATTCGTACATACTTACAAAATTCTGCATGTATTTCAGGAGGCCCAAGGACTAGAGGATCCATTCCATGGACTCTATGAATCTTAGGTTCAGAAGCCTTGCTTTAAAATTCTACATTAAATGTAATAAAGGAAAAAAAATGTAGTTTGAATGAAAGAAATGGCACTAGGAAATGGTGATAGAGTTTGAACATGCTTTGTATAAGGTAAACTCTTCTCTAAAGGGAATTACTCGATATTAAATAACTAAACATTATAATTAGCTCAAGAAATATACTTGAAGAGGACAAAGTGTAGTACAAAGATGTATAAAGTTATATAAGCTGTTCAGAAAACTAATCCAAGGGATAGTTGGGAGTCTATTGTAGGGAAAAAACAAAATGCAAATAATCTGATATTTAGAAATTATATACCTATGTATATACCCATCTCATTTAGAATAGCTAGTTTTATACCATTTTAATAAATGGGAGAGAAAGGACTAGCAGTGGCCACACCTTTACCTGGTTTGTATTCTCAGATTCTTGTATTTGTAAACACTGGTGTCCAAATTGAAACAATAAGGTGAGAAATAATCCACTAAAGAAATGGTTAGATTTCTAAAATTTAAGTTTTCCATTATTTTGTTGTCCTTTATAGAAAAACAATGAACAAGTCTTGGTTTATGAGTAATTTACTAAGAATTTTTAAATATTTCAAGGCAACTATATGTAGCCCTACAAATTATAGAACTGGTTTAAGTCACTTCTCTGTCCTTGTGAAAGGTCTGATGTGGTCAGGGCTGCAAGAGTGTTTTCTGAGTTAAGAAAGGGATGACTTTGTTTATAAGCAACCTCTCTCTAGGTCACTTCTGATTGGGCAATTTTAAACATTCTGAATTGTAGCTAATGGGAAGGTAGGTTTTTGTTGTGCTGAATATTAAGATACAAAGTTGGGATAGAAAGAGTTCTTCTCTTGACCCATTAATTGAACCACTTTTTGAAAAACTTTTGTCATGATGAGTTTATTGCTAAGAGTTAATTTTACCTGCAGAAAAGAAGCATTCTGAGCTATGGGGATAACTGATATCTATAGTCATCATTTTTAAGGTACTTGATACATAATAGGATCTATTGCTTCATTCATAATAGAAAAGCCTACTTAGACATTTGTAGCTACATTTATATTACAAGGGGTAAAATATAACTTTGGGTAAACTGTTACCTATTTTTCTCTTTCAGTATCAATTGAGAAAGATAATTATACAACGCTATTTAATTTGCATATTTAACTTAAAGGAAAACTTCACTAGTATGAGTTACCTGGAAGATATGTCAATCTGAATTAGTGAAAGTTCTGGAACATAAATTATTTTTAGTGTATATTGTCCCCTGATCTATGTTTTACAGTGTGAGCAATTAGGTCAGTTTTAATAAATGTGGGAATTATTTTTAATTACACTAGAATATTAGCCTGAAATTCTGGCTTCTGGTTACATTGTATTTCTGCTATTGCTTATAAATGGCTACTTCCAAAGAGAGGAAATATGTTGTGTTTGAAGGTAAATGTTTACCTGAATATTTTTTTTCACATTATTCTATAATGTGAGGCTGAACTTCAAATGACCTTGAATTATCAATTATTCTGATTTATTGGATCCTTTATTACATTTGAAGGGTCATCCGTAAGGTAATAAATTGTAATGCTGTGTTCCTAGTTAGAGAGTGTTCAGAAGGATGGGACCAGTTCTTTGTGAAATAGGTAGACCCTAGATGGATTTCTCCAGACATGCCATCACCGCCCCCCACCACACACACACCTGCACACACACTGATATACACCTCAGTATCTAATACTTGAGCATTTCTGACTGTTTGCCAATTTAAACCTTTTCCAGTCTCTTCCCTTATTCAAAAATGCCCCTTAATTTTAAAAAGTTATGCCTAGTTGTTACTGGGACTCTTAGCAGATATTATTTAAAAAGGGAAGTTATAAATCCTTATCTTTAAAAAATATATAATTTAGGGGAAAAAAGAGTGCAGGTGTATTGTAAACAAAGGATATGTTCAGATGGCAACACATGAATAACAGTAACTTGTAGTAAACCCTGACTAGAAAAGGGTGGCACAGGTTTGCTGATTGTACATGTAGCGATTGAAAAAGTTTTTAAAAATTGTATCTTTAAACCTGTGTGTACTGTTAGAAATTATATTCCTAAAGTAATTGCCTCCTTAGAGGAAGATGAATGATACCCTGATCAGGTAGAGAAAGCATATTGGCAGTGGAGTCTGTTGACCCTCTTAGTGGAAGAAATGTCTAAAATTAGGGCCAGAGTTAGGTTTATGGGATCTGAGCCAACACCATTCATTCCTAAGCTTACATTATTATGCTTAATATGCCCTAATTTATGTTACTGCCCCCAGATCTCTCTCCTGACTTTCATAGGTACTCATCCAGTATCCTGTTGTACATGAAGATCCAGCAGTCACCACGACCTCCATTCCTAAGCTGAACTCTTGAGCTCCCTGCTAAAACCTGTTTTTTCTTCCCTATCTTCTATTTCAGTATATGGCCAGCACTATTCACCCAGTTTTACAAGCCATAAACTGAGGCATCATTCTTGTAACTCCTGTCCCCCACCATTTTCTCTCATACTTATGTTGCTTCAGGCAGTAATCCTCGGTGATCCTACCTCCTGAGTACTTCTCAGACCTACACAGACCTCTGTTCCCACTACCATGCCAGCTTAGGCCAGCATCATCTCGACTGAATCAACCTCTTTTTTTCCCTTCTCCAGTCTTGCCCTCTCCCACAATTCATTCTTCATATGGTCACCTGCGATTGGGACTTTATTGTGGATGTGTTTATGAGGTTGGTTCCCATTGTGACAGTAGGCAAAAATTAGCTAGGGATAGAACAAAGTACACAAGTAAGGATTGATTTTGAATAGAAAAACTAGGGAGAAAGGGGGAAGCCTTGGAGAAAACTGCCTTCCCACACAGAACCATATCCATAGTGATTAAGACTTCTGACTCATAGAACACCTGGGTTCAAATCATGGCTCTTTTGTTAGTTGTGTGGCTGTGAGATCCTTGCTTACTATTTAGAACCTTGGCTTCTTCATCTGTTAGAGGTAGATGAAAATAGTAACTCATTCATATAGAGCTGCTTACCGGACTAAGTAAATAATCATGTGAAGTACCTGGCATATAGTAAGTGCCCAATAAATGTTAACTGTTTGTATTATTTTTATTGGAGTGCCGCCTAGGAATAAGAGAGTTAAGACAACATCATGAGACCCCTGAGTAGCGAAATAGGAAGGATGCAGGCATATAATGAAGCTGCTATTGCCAGCATAGCTAGGAATGGGAATGGAAGTGGGAAGAGGGGAAGGAAGACACTGACTATGTGGACAAGTGGCTGCTGAAGACAGCAGTTGTCATGCACTTACAGATTTTTCTAAGATAGGCTCCAATTTAAACCAAAACAGAGAAAATTACCTTAATTATTTAGAAGTTTCTGGTTCTGCCTCAAAAATCTTATTTACCAAGGTAACTGCTTAAGTTCTCCACTTTTTTATTTGTGTTAACACAAGGGTTTTTTTGCATGGAGAACTATTACCTTACAGTATAGCAGTCTGCAGGCATTTAGTAAGTGTCTGGTTCCTTTATTTGCAGATGGGCATGGTTTTCTACTAAAGATGGTGGTGAGTAGTGGTAAGTTTATAAGGAATTTAAGTTAAAAGAAAAGTATACATACCAATACCTTATGAGAAATGTGTTTTGTGAATGAAAATTCAGGTAAAGTATTGGGAATATGGTGTGACTTCTGCATGCCCTGGTTCAGTGGTCCTGCAAACCAGGCTCTCATGACAAATAGATGTTCCCACCTGGGGACCGGCCATAGTCAGTAGAACCCCTGACCCTTCTACTTTCCCAAGAGCTTTGGTGGTCTCAGAGCCCACTGTCCTCACCCTCTTGTATGTGTCAGGAGCTCACCTGAAAGTCAATGGACATGGAAGCTCTGCCACTGCATCATGTAGACTTACTATCAACCTTCATGTGCTGTTCTGTATATTATTTCTGGCTTATACTTAAGTGGTGTTACTGCTGAGCTGAATTTATTCTACATATTTAGGCTTTTACAAGCTTTGGTGTCCTTGAGGTTAAAGGTCCTAAGTACCATTCATAGCGATGATCCAGCTGTAGAAAATAGCGTCCTTGAAGATATTGCCAAAGAGCAATTGGCAAGATTTATTTGCACTGTGAAATTTTAATTGCCTCAGCTTTAGACTTTCAACTTTTATTTTGAGGTCGGTGCTACTCAGTCATAGAGGAGCAGCACTTTGGCTGTGTTGAGAGTGATCGGGTAGTAATGAAGGGAGTTGGAACAGCTTCACCTAGAGATTAGCTAAAGCATATGTGTGCAGAAGCACAGGATGACTTTGTCCGGAGATTGTGTCTTCCAGAGAGGAGGAATATGAATGATAAGATTTAGGCTTCTTTTAAGAGAGGCCATGCCTTTTGAGTTCAGTGAGGGTAGAGCTGCAGCAAGAAAAGCACTGGGCAGGTAGCTGATGTGTGGCAGAAAGGAGGAAGGGATATACCATTAAAGGAAAAGGGGGAAAAATACAACTTTCGGAATCTTAAATATGCTGTTGACAAAAAGAGCTCACGTTTACCCCTAAAAGCTTATGGCATCTGGCTTCTATAGGGAACATGAAAGGAGAAAGGCAGAACTACAGAATGCTGTAAAAAAAATCTGTATGGGTATCAGCTACATTGCAGACTCACTATAATGTAGACTATTGCATCTCCCTGTGTGCTGAGTTCATTTCTGTAAATAACAGAAGGACCTTGTTCTAACACCTTCACTTATAACAAGGTCCTTGAGTATAAAGTAGAATTGAGCATTGCAGTATGGCTTTAGTACCATTACACACATTTATTGAAGGGTTGTCATGATTTTTAAAAGTCTTGTTCTTATTTTCTTTTCATGCTGCTTCTATTTCAAAGGATGATTTCATTTCAGTTCATGTGGGTAAAAGTCCGTAAGTTACTACATTTGTGATTAATTCTGAGAATCCTCTTCAACTACACTGTAGTGAGTTGTAGAAATTTTATATATAGTGAACTCATCAAAAAGAAACTACAAATTTCTTCTGTGGCTTTTTATTTTTAAAAACTACTGAGCATTTTAGTGAAAACATCTTACATTTAGAGAACATGTGAAATAAAACTGTATTAGCCAGAGGCCAAAATGGAACATTAGTGGCTTGTGTGCCTGTAGTGACGTAGTGTTGGATGCCAGTTGGCCAGACATGGGAACATTTAGATTTTGTTTCTGAGAGGAAGCAGTGCATAGCCATAAGCCACATTAAGTTCATTAGGTGCAATTGCTACATCACACAGTTAATATAGTGACAGAAATAAACTCTTCAGTGACTCAATTCTAGTGGCACCAGTTTTAACCAATTTATCAGACAATTGAGTATGTTCTGCATTTAGTATGGATTTAAAAAAATATGGTGCCCATTTTCATGTTTGGTTTGTTTGGCTTTCCAGACATAGTTCAGTTTATGAAGAAGCAACTATTCACTAAGCAAGTCAGCATTGATAATGGGGGTTGCGTTTGTTGCTGATGTGTAAGGAAGGTTTTACTAGCCAACATAGGAATTTTGGAATATATCTAGGAGAGGGTTCATGATGTGGGAAAGCATCTACTGTATCTTGGAGAAGTGTGTATATATATTTGCTTCCAGTAATCCATAGGTTTGTATAAAAGATGTAAAGGTTAAAAATCACCAAACATACATCACACAAATTGGATTATAGTCATGTTTGTTAAATGCCGAGATTCAAATTTGTAGTTATTTATGCAAATGATCACATTAAACATATAACCAAGTGACGCTTTGCTCTGTCACTTAATATATTTCTTCCAAGGAGCATCAAACTTTATCTTCAAAAAGCCTGAAGTATGACCTATTCACTCCATTTTAAAGATGAGAAAACTGAGTAAGATAAATGTGGTAAGAAATGGAGCAAGAACTACTATGATGGTGGCTGCTCCTATCTATGATCTGCATTTTCTGCTTTTCTGCCTTTTTTTCTGTAAGTTTACATTTATGACTTCAAAGCATCATTTTCAGTTCTCAACCTACCTCCAGGTTTCAAACTGTATATCCAGCTACTTATTTGTTATCTCTACCTAGTTTTAACTAAATCTTTAAATTAGATTACATGGGCTGCTAAAGCACAGCAAAAACTACTCCTTGTTACAATGAGTCATGCAATATTAGATAAATATGCAGATGTGTTACAGGACCAGGCAATACAAATTAGTGCTAGTTGCAACAATTTGGTGTTATGTTCATAATTCAGGCATACATATCGAACATATATCGTTATTTAGGAAAAAAAAAGATCAAAACTATGCTCCTGAAACAACAAAAACAAAAATCTTAGTTAAAAAATGTCTAGTAATGACATGGATAAGATTGATGGGTTGACATGGCTGATGTCTTTCAGAATTATTCCCACAGGAGTTATTTAAAAGACTGAAGCTTAGATGAGGAGAAATGTCTGTTGCTTCTTCCCTGGAAGCTTGGATATCAAAGATATATTGACTGTTTTGACTGTGATTTTGGAATAGTTACATGAAACAAACTCAACCAAACATGAATACCAGCTTTCTGTAAGTGCAGTGCTTCTTAGAAATAGGAAGGCCTAGACTGAATGACCTCCTTATGTCCTTGCTGTGATCAAAGCTCCAAATTCTTAGGAATATGCTTCTTTATACTAATAAACCACAAATTCATCCAAGATAGACTTTTCCTTCCTTTTTGCAAAATCTTGGAAATTATTTTGTAAGATAAACTAATTTTAATTTCTAAAGCTGATGGACATGATTTTGAGAAGAAAAGAAGTATGTTCTTACCTCTAGTTTATGGATTGACTCTCAGTATTGTCCCAAATATAGTAGCAGCAATTCAAAAGATGTCTTTGTTTCCACTTAACCTGCTATTAAATGCCACCTTCTCCATTGTTTTAATTCAGTTTGAGTTTATCCCAGGTTTGTGAGTCAAGCTGATCCTAAACTGGACTAGAGCAAAATTTTCAAAATTGCTATCAAAATTTTTTGTGAATCAGAATAAATTGATAAATTAAAGGAGAAGCAAATCATTATCCCAACAAAGTGGTTGACTAATCAGTTGAACCTTTTGAAAAGTTGTGAATGAGACCACCTTAGTCTTCCACTGGAGCCCTGCTCTTAAATGAGGAGAAAAGCTGTTATCTTTAAGTACAAGCTACTGAGAAACAATAATCTATAATTTTAAAAGATCACTTTATTTCCAGAACATAATTTGAAGAGGCAGATATTAATGATCTACTTACCGCAGAACTGATGCACAGGAAGTCTAAACAACTTGTCTTGGTTCATACTATAAATTATGATAAAACCAAGAACACCACATGATTTCCTAGTGTTTCAATTCTGAATGCTGCTAGACAGATGGATTTCTCCCTTAACACTATGAATATAATGAATATCTTACAGTGACACATCTGAAAATAGGTATGTGTGTGTGCATGTGTTGGTTTGTTTGTACTTGCATTTACTTTTAGGAGTGGGTTGGGGGACCATGGACTATTGCTTACCTTTGAGTGTCACTGGCTGTTGTATTGTCACTTTTTCTGTGTCTTCCACTCAGAATAAAGGCTGCTGGGTAGGTGCTCCCTATTTATAAGGATGCAGCTGTGCATTTAACCAGACCCTTCTCTTGAGCTGAACTCTCTACCCTGGGTTCTTGTGACTTCTTTCTTGGTATCACAGGGCTAGGTAATCCAAAGATTAAGTCTGATCTTTGGGGCTTTATGCTCTGTAAAAAAATATATTTTCTTTTTTCCCCTAATTTTTATTTTAGAATCAGGGAGTACATGTGCAAGCTTTGTCACAAAGGTATATTGCATGATGCTGAGGTTTGGAGTACAGATGAATTCATCACCCAGGCAGGGTAGTGAGCATAGTATTCAACAGGCGGTTTTTCAACCCTTACCCTCTTCCTGTCTCCCCTGTCTAGTAGTTCCCAGTGTCTGTTGTTCCCATCTTTATGTCCACGTATACCCAATGTTTAGCTCCCACTGATAAATGAAAATATGCAGTATTTGGTTTTCTGTGTCTGCTTTAGTTTGCCTAGGATATTGGCTTCTAGCTGCATCCATGTTGCAGCAAAAGACACAATTTTATTCTATTGTATGGCTGTGTAGTATTCCATGGTGTGTATGTACCACATTTTCTTTATACAGTCCACCATTGATGGGCACCAGGGTTGATTTTATGTCTTTAAATATGTGCTGCAATGAGAAAAAACATATTTTCTACAAAATGATAGAAGTTTAAAAGGACAAGTTTATGGGTTAGCTAATTGGCTTCCCACTTTATTCTCTAATTCTCTTATATTGACACTTCTTGAGATTTAACGTTGTTTGCCAGGAACATGGTACTGGTATTGTGTTGGTAAACAGTAAGCGGTAGAAACAATGGTGATAACACAGATTCATACACAATGTGCTTTTAATTCTTTGAAAAAATAGAATAAATTCAGGAGTGAATTGCTTTGTAAGTTGTTATTTTTAAAACTTACCTGCAATGAAAGAGGACTGTCCTCCTCGCAGAACTAGAGAAGGGTGACAAGCCATCTCCCTATTCACTGATTGGATTCCCAGTGCTACTAGTTTTGTGTTACTGAAAATCACTTGAGATAATTCTGTTCTATGTGCAAAAAAGCAAAAAAGTAGAATTTAGAAATCCAGGCCTGCTAATAGCTATTAGCCATCTATTTATTGTTCTGATTTTTTTTTTTTTGAGGTGGAATCTCGTTCTGTTGCCTAGGCTGGAGTGCAGTGGCATAATCTTGGCTCACTGCAACCTCCACCTCCCGAGTTCAAGCGATTCTCCTGCCTCAGCCTCCCAAGTAGCTGGGACTACAGGTGCCCACCACCACACCTGGCTAATTTTTGTATTTTTAGTAGAAACGAGGTTTCACTGTGTTGGCCAGGCTGGTCCTGAACTCTTCACCTCATGATCCGTCTACCTCGGCCTCCCAAAGTGCTGGGATTACTGGCAAATAACAAAAAGTCCATTTTAGGCAAGCATTATGACTGTATCATATCCAAATGAACTATTGAATTATGAAATAGATGCTGTGAGTTTTGTCTTAAGAAGCAAATGCATTTTAGAATCTGCTGTGACAAATCAATATCAAAATGTGTACAAAATTACAAGAACAAATAGAATGTTGTTTTTGACTGGTTTGTTTATATTGAAACTATATTATTTTATGTGAAGTATGTGTAATAGAGCATTAGATTTGAAAACTCTGTGTTGAATATCATTTCTGACAGCCTTTTTTAGGGTCACTGAAATTCCAATAATTCAGTCTAGAACTGAAGTCGATTCCAGAGAAAAATTTAATATAGTCTGCTTGTCTGCCAGCTTCAACATAGTTTCAGAGCATTGAAATGGTTTGACACATTGAAATATAAAGTGCATTTGTCATATCTATTGGTGGAGTATTTTATGTGATCGCATCTAACAAAGATCAAGTTAGAGTAAAACTTATACTGTTTTTTATGTGTTTGTGAAGAAGATTTTGTTTTATCTTGTTTTCTTTACAGTCCTGATTTGATTTATTGCAAAGTCCAATAAACTATTCCTAGTAATAATAAAGAAACACGTTGCCTGAAACAATTTTGAAATGTAGTGGAACATCTCTATATTACCACAATCATTTGCCATTTCAAAGATCCATGTGAATTCAGGATTGTGTCACAGAAGGGGTATTTTCTAAACTGAGCGTGAGGTTAGAATACAGTGTCAAATTCTGATTCCAGCAAATAGAAATTGTGTAATTAGAGGAAAACTTTTAAATCTTTGAACCTCAGTTTTCTCACCTGTAAAATGGGGGTGATACTACTAAGCTTACAGGGTTTTTTGGTTCATTTTGGTTTTTTGTTTTGGCAAAAATTTATATTATGTGTATAACCCTAGCTCAATGCCTACCACCTAGCAGATATTCTCTAAAATCCTGTTTTATATTTTTATAGCTTCTGGGGATTACATTTCATAGAATGAAATCTGCAGTATATCCAAGTATTAGCATACTGGGGAATACTGACTCAAGTATAGTTTACATCTTTGGTAAAATACTGCATTTGATATTGCAAAATTAATGTAATTTTTCTAGTATATATTCAGTCCTGCATGTTTGTTTATATGTTTGAGCAATTTGGGGCTTCTTGTGGTGAGAGTATAATGATAAAGTTGATTTTGTCTCAGATACCGTATTGAGCACAGATTAAACTGGAATGGACTTTAGCATTGTTTAGCAATGCTGTTTATGTTTTTCATTTTTACATGTATACAGCCTTATACACGTTACCTGTTACCTGTAATTTGCATGTCTTTTTTTTTTTTTTTTTTTTTTTTTTTGAGACAAGGTCTCTCTCTGGCTCCCAGGCTGGAGTGCACTTCACTGCAAACTCTGCCTCCTGGGCTTAAACAATCCTCCCACCTCAGCCTCCTGAGTAGCTGGGACTATAGGTGGATGTCAATTTTAATATTTATAAATACAAGCAGATGAACATTTAAGTACAACTCTAACACCAGTTCCTTATACGAAGGCTATTTCTGTGTCCTGGCCGAGAGCTCTCTGTAATGGTATTTTGCGGATATATTTACAACATATTACGTTGAGTGACAAATTCTGTTTAACAGAAATGATTTTAAGACCCTAATCACTTAACATTCAATTCATTTAATAAATATGTTATTATTTGAATACTTGAGATATTAAATATTCTTAATATTTAGACTGTACATATTTACATATGACTGATCTTTTATGATCTGCCTGTATAAAATGATTTGACAGGGTTTTAAATTTAATATGCAATGAGTAACCATTTTCCAAAGAGTGTTCTACTGAACTCAAGTTCCACAGTATTAAAAAGTTATTTAAAAGAAGGTTTCCAGGCTGAAGTAAGTTTAGAAAACATTGGTTAAACAGTTTTTACAGTAGGACTTCTTAAAGCATTTAATTTTCTCATTGCTGAATTTTCACAGTAGTAGTCTGTGGGAGTTCTGTGATACGCTGTTTTACTAACTTTTTGAACACAAAAACCTTTTCAATTTTTTAAGGGTACCTTACAGTACTAATAATCCTTAGAATATACTTTGGGAAATGCAAGCTTAAATGGAATGTGCAAAGTTTGAATTTACTTTGCATCATTAAAAAATACATTGTTGAAGACCTGCACAGTTCCTAACTTTTTAATACTATTCAGCACAACATTTTTTCCTACTACTTCCTGGGATTCATATGTTGAAAGGCATTTGAAACCAAATGCGCATTTCTATATCTCTAGGTTCAGTCAGGGGACGGGAACCACAACAGCTAGTTGAACCCGGAGAGTTTAATATAAAGAATTGCTAACTAGGTTTTATGTTGTTACTATTAATAGTAACTGAAAGGGTAAAATGAGACTGCTGACATAGCAGTTGTGGGAAGCAGGCACTACCCACAGGACTGCCTGAAACGAGAGAGGTTGGGATGGAGGGAGCTAAAACTGAGAGATGGAGAGGAGAGACCCCTGTGAGGCTGAACCTCAGACCTCTGAAGAGGGACTTGGGCCAGTTTGTCTCTGAAGAGGAGAGGGATGAGGCTGATCCTGCAAGTGCTGGGAAAACTGCAAACTGAATTCAGCTGCTGCCCTTGGAAGGCTCTGCCACTGTTGGGGAGAAGAAACTGCTGGGGTGATACTCACTGAGCCAGGCAGAAAGCCTGAAGGGAGCAAGGCCCTTCTTCCTGTTAGCCATGCAGTCTCTCTGAATGTCCCCCTACAGCAGAGCCTAACAGGGAGCCGCTCACTGGGCCCAGAGGCAGTTGGCCAAGTCTCAGCCCCAGCATCTAGGGTAGAGCATAGAACGGTGATTTTGAGGCTGATAACAATAGCTTAATAACTGGCACAGTTGCTTTATAAGAATCCAGGCTTTTACAAAGAAGAAGCTGGAATTATTTAAAAAATAGCCCTATTATCATATTGGATTAAATTCGCTACAGTAATTCACAAAGCAAACCAACTCACTTTATAATTTATATCCCCAGGAACTCTATTCCATTGTTGCCTTAATATTCCATTATTAACGTGCAGGTTTCCCAAAATAAAAGAGATGTGTTAGTTTGAATTTACTTTGCATCATTTAAAAAAATACATTATTGAAGACCTGCACAGTTCCTTAAATTTTCTTTTTTTTTTTCTCTTTTTTTTTAATTATACTTCAAGTTTTAGGGTACATGTGCACAACGTGAAGGTTTGTTACATATGTATACATGTGCCATGTTGGTGTGCTGCACCCATTAACTCATCATTTAACATTAGGTATATCTCCTAATGCTATCCCTCCCCCGTCCCCCTTGCCCCCACCCCACAACAGGCCTCGGTGTGTGATGTTCCCCTTCCTGTGTCCCTGTGTTCTCATTGTTCATTTCCCACCTATGAGTGAGAACATGCGGTGTTTGGTTTTTTGTCCTTGGTGATAGTTTGCTGAGAATGATGGTTTCCAGCTTCATCCAAGTCCCTACAAAGGACATGGACTCATCATTTTTTATGGCTGCATAGTATTCCATGGTGTATATGTGCCACATTTTCTTAATCCAGTCTATCATTGTTGGACATTTGGGTTGGATCCAAGTCTTTCCTATTGTGAATAGTGCTGCAATAAACGTACGTGTGCATGTGTCTTTATAGCAGCATGATTTATAATCCTTTGGGTATATACCCAGTAATGGGATGGCTGGGTCAAATGGTATTTCTAGTTCTAGATCCTTGAGGAATTGCCACACTGACTTCCACAATGGTTGGACTAGTTTACAGTTCCACCAACAGTGTAAAAGTTTTCCTATTTCTCCACATCCTCTCCAGCACCTGTTGTTCCCTGACTTTTTAATGATCACCATTCCAACTGGTGTGAGATGTATCTCATTGTGGTTTTGATTTGCATTTCTCTGATGGCCAGTGATGATGAGCATTTTTTCATGTGTCTGTTGGCTGCATAAATGTCTTCTTTTGAGAAGTGTCTGTGCATATCCTTCGCCCACTTTTTGATGGGGTTGTTTTTTTCTTGTAAATCTGTTTGAGTTCATTGTAGATTCTGGATATTAGCCCTTTGTCAGATGAGTAGATTGCAAAAATTTTCTCCCATTCTGTAGGTTTCCTGTTCACTCTGATGGTAGTTTCTTTTGCTGTGCAGAGGCTCTTTAGTTTAATTAGATCCCATTTGTCAATTTTGTCTTTTGTTGCCATTGCTTTTGGTGTTTTAGACATGAAGTCCTTGCCCATGCCTATGTCCTGAATGGTATTGCCTAGGTTTTCTTCTAGGGTTTTTATGGTTTTAGGGCTAACATGTTAATCTTTAATCCATCTTGAATTAATTTTTGTATAAGGTGTAAGGAAGGGATCCAGTTTCAGCTTTCTATATATGGCTAGCCAGTTTTCCCAGCACCATTTATTAAATAGGGAATCCTTTCCCCATTTGTTGTTTTTGTCAGGTTTGTCAAAGATCAGACAGTTGTAGATATGCGGCATTATTTCTGAGGGCTCTGTTCTGCTCCATTGGTCTATATCTCTGTTTTGGTACCAGTACCATGCTGTTTTGGTTACTGTAGCCTTGTAGTATAGTTTGAAGTCAGGTAGAGTGATGCCTCCAGCTTTGTTCTTTTGGCTTAGGATTGACTTGGCAACATGGGCTCTTTTTTGGTTCCATATGAACTTTAAAGTAGATTTTTCCAATTCTGTGAAGAAAGTCATTGGTAGCTTGATGGGGATGGCATTGAATCTATAAGTTACCTTGGGCAGTATGGCCATTTTCACGATATTGATTCTTCCTACCCATGAGCATGGAATGTTCTTTCATTTGTTTGTATCCTCTTTTATTTTGTTGAGCAGTGGTTTGTAGTTCTCCTTGAAGAGGTCCTTCACATCCCTTGTAAGTTGGATTCCTAGGTATTTTATTCTCTTTGAAGCAATTGTGAATGGGAGTCACTCATGATTTGCCTCTCTGTTTGTCTGTTATTGGTGTATAAGAATGCTCGTGATTTTTGCACATTGATTTTATATCCTGAGACTTTGCTGAAGTTGCTTATCAGCTTAAGGAGATTTGGGGCTGAGACGATGGGGTTTTCTAAATATACAGTCATGTCATCTGCAAACAGGGACAATTTGACTTCCTCTTTTCCTAATTGAATATCCTTTATTTCCTTCTCCTGCCTGATTGCCCTGGCCAGAACTTCCAACACTATGTTGAATAGGAGTGGTGAGAGAGGGCATCCCTGTCTTGTGCCAGCTTTCAAAGGGAATGCTTCCAGTTTTTGCCCATTCAATGTGATATTGGCTGTGGGTTTGTCATAAATAGCTCTTATTATTTTGAGATACGTCCCATCAATACCTAATTTATTGAGAGTTTTTAGCATGAAGGTTGTTGAATTTTGTCAAAGGCCTTTTCTGCATCTATTGAGATAATCATGTGGTTTTTGTCTTTGGTTCTGTTTATATGCTGTATTGTGTTTATTGATTTGCATATGTTGAACCAGCCTTGCATCCCAGGGATGAAGCCCACTTGATCATGGTGGAAAATTTTCTTTTTTAATTGAGACAGAGTCTTGCTCTACTGGCCGGGCTGGAGTGCAGTGACACGATCTTGACTTGCTGCAACCTCTGCCTCCTGGGTTCACGCAATTCTTGTGACTCAGCCTCCCGAGTAACTGGGATTACAGGCTGGTGCTACCAAATATGGCTAATTTTTGTATTTTTAGTAGAGATGGGTTTTTGCCATGTTGGCCAGGTTGGTGTCAAACTCCTGGCCTCAAGTGATCCACCCCCCTTTGGCCTCCCACGTTGCTGGGATTATAGGCATGAGCTACCATGCCCAGCCTAGTTCCTGATTTTTTAATGTTGTTCAGCACAACATTATTCTACTGCTTCCTGGGATTCATGTGCTGACAGGCATTTAAAACCAAATGCATATGGATTCAAGCAGAATGATGCTGTGCTGCTGAGAATCTGTGAGACACTAATATGTTGTAAGGTTACTGCCTTATGAGAGACTTGGGTATTTGACAAACTTTGTGGGTTACTGAAAGGGTACTTCTTATAAGAGTCATCAGTAATTGAGAAATGCTAGCACATAAATGCAATCAATAGATGAGAACAATCCTCTCTGTCTGAGCCTTCCATTTACTTAATGCTGCAGCAATGAGTGTTTTGAGCAGGGATATTGTGGGTTTGCCTTATATGTCATGGTCACGTTTAACTCTACTTATTGACGAGATCCAGTTTGACATTTATAGTAGCTGAAGAGAAACCAAGAAGGCTTACAAGTCAAGAAATTAAAGCAGCAGCTTCTAATGTAAAAGAAGTCTCAACAATAGAATATGCAATATCTAGAGAGTTTATATGTATTAGGGTAGATTACAATGCTGTAATTAAAAGATGCAAAAATGTATAATAAAAATGAAAAGCAGCCTGAGGATATGGGCTGTGGAAAAGTTAACTTCAGAAGATGGGAGAAGGAGAAGTTCATGACCACAACAAACCAAGTAGGATGGAAGAAAAAGATTCCTATTCTAAGAAAGGCATGATAGACTAGAATCTCAAGAACAAATAATAATTGTAACATCACTAACATTATTGAGTGCTTATTGCAAGCCAGTCTTTGTTTTGAGTGCTTTAAGCATAGTAAGGAAAAGGTTAATATCGGAAAGGGATAGGTGGAAGGTCCTGTAGACTGTGGACTGAAAGAAGGCTGTTCACTTTGATAGTTGGTGGGTGATTTGGGACTTTTGAGAAAAACGTTTCAGCACAGTGGAAGGATTAGAAACTAGGTTTCAAAGGTTTAAGGAAGTAAGGATTAGGAAGGAGGTAGGTGCAGTGAGTTCAGGCTAGTCTTCCCAGAGGTTTGTCCGTGGAGAAAGAGAGGTCATGTACCCAGTCGTGCTTTTGCTTAGTGTGTGTGACTGTATGTTTGTTTAAAAATTCACAAGGTGAGCATATAATGCTGGTGTCATAAGACATCTTTTCTGAGTCTGAGATTATGACGGGTCACCAACTTCTTTGGTAGGGTAAAATGATGTGATTATGAAAAGGACTGTGTGTGTCCTAGAAGGTGTTCCATCTTAACTAGAGACATTGAGTAAAGAAAGTACCTAGAAATGCAAACTATTTAGATAGAAATCATCCATATGTGTTACCTAAATATAAAAACTGCAAAAATTGTTCATTGTTTTTCTATAAGATGGTCATCACTCTATCTTGGTCATATATGCAATCCATCAGGGATTTGTTTTGATAGAGACTTTGGTTTCCATGTACAGTGGTTTATAAGAAAAACACATATGGAAAATTCTATGAAGGTGACCTGCATCTATCTGATGATTTGGCCCAAATCGTTGCTAGGGAGAAATCTCTATGATAGATCCTTGATTTGTAAATTAAAGTCTATTTTATAGACTTTAAAATGTCTTTTCTAGAAAACAGAACTCCATATTTTAGGAGACTCCAAGGTCCCTCACGAGTACTTCAACAATCATGTTTCTGTATCCATTATTTGCAATACACAGATGGGAGCCTCATCCAAATTGTCATTTCTCTTAAAAAAAGAAAAAAGAGTCAGCTTTAAAATCTGTTGTAAGCTACTTGGGTGCCTTTTAGTGGCTTTTTGGAGGAAATCACTCAAAATGCGACTCTTCTCAGTGAGAGCAGTTTCCCAGTTGTGTCACAAAGGGATTATATCTCAATATTTTACTGAACTAGCTCCCTACATAATTAGCTGATAATTTAGAAGTTAAACAGTAAACATGCTACTTTCTGTTCTTTGCAAAGCTACCCTTGATTCATTTTATAACAAGAGCTAGTCTTGCCTAGGAATGTTGTATGTACTAATTTGCATAACTTCCCAAGAACTTCAGGATGAGCATGTGTTGTAATTCAAATTGGAATCAAATTTAAGTAAGTTTACTTTTGAAATATAGATGTATGTATATATATTTAGCCTCCTTCCAAGTTATTTATTTGATAGACTGCATATGCATTTCTTCCTATTAAATAACTTATAAGACATTACTAAGATAAGTGCTATATTATAGCAATGCTAGCTGCTTTAACAAACCCTAAAATTTCAATAGCTTAACACAAGAGTTTTTTATTTTCAGAATTTTCCCACATGAATGTTACTGGTGGACGTGAATTTACTGCTTCTCCGAACTGACAAAAGTTGTGCCAGGCTTCTAGAATGGCAGAATCACTCTGAGTGGTGCCTGTTATCCCCTCCCCACCCACCCATCACCTGGGTCACCTGGAGAAGCTTATAATGGACCAGACCTAGAAGCAGCACGCAACCACTTCTGCTTATATTCTGTCTGCTGGAACTCAGTCACATGGTCACATTCAGTTTCAAGGCAAGCTGCAACATGTAGTCCAACCATATGCCCAGGAAGAAAAGTGGTATTTTGGTGTAGGACCTGTGGCCAAAGTATTAATAAATATTGATTTTTAGAAGGTTTTAATAGGCCATTGCTTTGTAACAGAATATCACACAAAAACATGTTCTTTCTTTATAATTTATGTGCATTCCTCTCTAATCCATTAGTATTACAGCATTATTTTAAAAATTTGACACATTATAGTTGTTCGTATTTATGGGGATACAATGTGATGTTTTCGTACATATATGCTGTATAATCATCCAGTAGGTATTTAGCATGACCATCGCTTCATGCATTTATCATTTCTTGGTGGTGGGGACATTCAAAAGCCTCTCTTTAGCATTATTTTTGTATAATAATCTGGGGAGGAGGGAGATTCATGGCTAGAGGGGATTTGACTGGGGATCGTAGTCAAACTCTATTTGAGAGCTATGGCTGTACTTATAGACTTACCTGAAACTGACTGCTGGGTAGCATACCTGAGGACTCTGCCTCTGCTGAAGGTGTCACTTGCTATTCCTAGTAAGTATCTACTCTCATGACAGAGAAATAACCTTGCTGCTGAAATGTTTACATTAGCTGAGATGGCAAGAGTTGTTCTGTGTAAGCCAAAGAGTGCAGTGTTAATGGTGTGTCTTGCTATGGCGATTTAGGTTTGATTGTATTGCAGAATAGCCAAATTTGTGTTTTGCAAAAATCAAGATCCTTTCTGAAGACTTGCTTGTTCCTTAGATGCTAGTGTGGAAATCTACCTGTAAAAGGCCATACATTTCTGAGACAGAATAAATATCTTACTGAAATTGTAACCTTATTTGATAGAAATTTGTATCTTTTACTTAGTAAAGTCATAATTAATATTTCTGTTGGTATTAGTAAATACCTGGAAATAATTTTTGTCATAATAAATGCTTGTCACCAGAAGTAAATGAAAGCAGCAAATTGATTATTTACTGTCAAAATCTTTGACATTTTTGTGTGTCAGTGACTCATTTTTCCCTTTCACTTCCATATTAACCAACACAGAAAAAGCTTTAATTTATTCTCTCACTACAATTTAGGCAGGATTGAGAAATAGATAATAGTTATAATTATTCACAGGTAAGTACTCTTTCATTATTTCATCAAGGTCAATGTTCACATAAGTTAAACTAAATCTCAAGTTTTGGGGAGCATATTTCCAGTCTATTTCCCTCTTTTCTTGTAAGGAATTATGTTGAATGACTTTCACATAATTTTTGTCTTTTTTTCCTCTCTCTCAGTTCAAATAGTATATATCACATTGTATTTCATATACTCAAAAATACTTTAATATTATATAATATTGCAATATTATCAACATTAATAAAAATATGCAGTAGTATCAACAAGTATCTTTAGCTATGATGGGGATTGGAAGTGGGAAAGTATACTTAAAAGGAAAAAAGGAAACATTTTAAGTAATTATTTTGAAGTTAATTGATTTAATGACACTATAACAAAAGTCTGGAATGTTTTATATCCCTATTCTCCTTCAGGAAGAACTATACATATTTTTCACAATAAATGTACAGAAAATGTTTATCTTTGTGGTTGTATTCTTTCATGGTAATCTTCAAAATATCCTCATCAACCACTGTGCTTTTTCCATACGGTCTGCCTTATATGGGATAGGCAAGTTGTATCTATGAATTAAAACAACTTTCTTGTTATAAATATGCTTGTTATTTCAGTAAGATCAACAAATTGTTTAGGAGCACAAACAAATTCATTAATTATCTTTTGTATCCAGGGCAAAATATAGCAGGCAAATTGAAAAATGAATTGTTTATTTTTGGAGGGACTGGGAATAAAGAACAATGAAACTTCCAAATAAAAGTAGTTGGACCTTTTTGCTGTGGATTTGAAAATAAGTCCAGAAGGCTGAGCTTAATATAACATGTGGCAGGTGGCCTGCGTTTGCCTGGAGAATTCCTTTAGGGCAAGACAGCTCAGCAAACACATAAATCCTTTTTTCTCTGTTATCTAGTAGCACATTTAGTTGCCATGGGGATTTTATTTATGCAGCAGATCCTCTGCAGTTCAGTTTGTGCCTAAAGTTTAACCATACAGCTGTTACCATAAACGCTACATGGCAATATTTTCCAAACACAGACCCTAGAACAAAAAGAACATTTTTTTTCCAGCACTGATTTTGCTTTTTATGTTCTGAAACATCTTAGTAAAGTATTACTATATACCAGCAAAACTTACAAGTTTTCAGGCAAGCAGTTGGTATCATGTAATGTTACTTAAAGTGTTCAATTGCAAATAAATTACATGAAAATGTAGCAAATTTATTTTAGGTTAGGACAAAATTTTGCAAGCTTAAATGAATAGCTTTTTAGTACTCTCTATTTTTAAGAGGATTTGTTTTTTTTCCACTGCCGTTATTTCTTAAAGGAGTTTAGATCAAATGATACGTAAGACAGAAATGCTTGCCAATCCACAACTTCTCCCTTTCACAGCTCTTTTAATATTTTTTCCCACTATTTTTAGTGGAGGAGGGAGGAAAACAAGATAGAAAAACGGTGCTTGCTGTTGCAACAATCAAGGGACATGTAAGTTTCTCCAGCTCGGGGCTTAGGTCCTGATTTGGAATGAATTGCTTTTGTTTAGTCTTGATTTGTACTACACCAGATAAATCACCAATATGTCTCCTTTGTGTGAAGCAGCATGGATTGGTCAATGAAAAGGGGAACTGGTGCTTTTAGATGGAGTGCATAAAATTACCTCACACCATCTGTGTCACCGTGCACCAGGAAAATGATGAAAGGAAAACTTGAAATCCAGGTAAAGTTGCTCCCTTAGAAGGAAAGTAAGGCATTCAGAATCAAGATCTATTGTTCACGCCCTACTCCCGCATTACATTTCTGGTAGGTGATGTTGACTGTTTCAGAGAACTATAGAGATGTCATCCTTACGGATGGTTCTGCTCTAGTTAGAGGGTCAATATATAAAATTTGAAATGATAAACTAAATGAAGACCTTCTGTTTAATGCCGTATATTCTTGGCAGTAACCAAGCCATTTAACATTAAAACTGCATTGCTATAGTAGCAATCATTAAAGATTATCTCTGCTAGGAGCATATACTTTCAGACACTTTGTTTTTTTTTTTTTGAGACAGAGCCTTGCTCTGTCACCCAGGTTGGGTTCAAGTGATTCTCCCTGTCTCAGACTCCCGACTAGCTGGGATTATAGGCACCCGCCACCAGGCTGGGCTAATTTTTGTATTTTTAGTAGAGATGGGGTTTCACCATCTTGACCAGGCTGGTCTTGAACTCCTGACCTCATGATCCACTCACCTTGGCCTCCCAAAGTGCTGGGATTACAGGCATGAGCCATGGCGCCTGGCCCATACTTTTTATTTCTATCAGAAATGGCCACATAAATCTGAAAATGAACTTTGATACGATTACCGGAACCAACTAGAGATTTTAAATGACAGCTATTGCCAACTTTTGCTTACAAGATGGATACTCTGGCATTGAGGGCACTACACCTGCTATGAGAGGTGACCATAGTCTGTTTTCATTCACTGCAAATGCTTAGCCAGTGTGTCATATCACTTCTTAAGTGGTATTAGACAACAAACATACATGCTTCCTTACACCCATCCAACCAACAGCGATGTTCAAGTGTTCAGTTTTCATTGTGATTTATTGAGAAAGGGCAGCAATATAACTGACTCATAATGACATGCTACTCAAAGTTTGGTCCATGGGCTAATAGCATTGGCATTTCCCGGGAGCTTATTAGAAATGTATAATCTCAGCTCTCCTCCTTCTCAAGAGATACTGAATAAGAATCTGCATTTTGACAAGATGCCCGGATGATTCCTATATCCATTGAATTTGAGAAGCATTGGTTTTTTTTAAGGCTATGAGCCTCAAAATTAGAGAGAAAACTACACTAAAGGTGAAGGAGAAGTATGAGTTTATCAGCTATTTTAGGACCTGCTAGTAGCAGGACGCCTTAGCACTATTTTCATTCTTCTTTTGTATTTTTAATTCACATGCACAAACTCTAGTTCGTAATGGGTCTGTCTTCCATCATTTATCCCTCCTGTTCAGTGATAATTACTGCCAAAATTATCTTTCAGAAATATAGTTCCAGTAGCCACTACACTACTCAGAACGTTTGAATCCCTCTTCCTTTGTCTATTGGCTCAATCTCCCTTTTTGACCTCTTCTCTTAACAGTCTGTCTTATGCACACTGACCCAAAATCATACCAAGTGACTCATCATGCCCTGAGCACATTGTATTCTTTTACAACTTCATGGCCTTGCATATGCTATTTCCTCTTCTGGGAATATCCTTTTATTTTTCACCTGATGACTTTTATTCATACTTGACGAACCAGTTCCTATGTCTTTGAGATAAAACATCCATTTGTAGGCAGACAGAATGAGTTGCCCTCTCCATGGGTTATCTGTAGCATGTATCTCACATGGCACTCATGACACTATATTTTGTTTATTTATTTATGAGTCTGACTCCCCCACTAGACTGATTGCTCCTTGAAGGCATGACTCTTGTTCACTTTACCTGTATAATCCCAGCACCTGGGAAAGTAGTTAGCCTATAGCAGGTGCTTATTGTTTGTTAAATGAATGAGTGCCAGATTGTTTAAAAGGACACCTTTTTAACAATCAGAACTGCTAGTGAATGGAGACTTCAGAGTAAATCAGTCTCTGTCTCTCTGACATAACTTTTTAAAAAGAAAAATATTGTTCTCTTCTGAGAGAATCATGTCAGATATCCTGGAAATAGAAAGTATAATTGAAAGACACAGAAAGTAGGGTGTGAAAAACAAAGTGCCTGAACTGAGAAATTACTGAAGCTTAAATGCTCAATTGGAGAGAAGCTGGTACACCTGAGAAAACTCAGGTGAATTAAAAAATGTGTTTCTAAGGATTTGATTATACCTCACGTGGAAATTGTATCTCGCTTATTACTGGCAGAGGATCTGATACTCAGATGACAGAAGTTTATCTTTGAAACAACACATAACTTTCCATGAGTACCCTAAAACAGTATATTTTACTTACAGTGTATTTTCATGTGTACCAAAGAAATTACTGTGTTAATATATCACTGTTAAAATAGAAGAAAAACGAGCACGTTGGATTTTTCTTCAACTGCAAATGGTAGTAGTTTGTATCCAGCTATGATTATTTTCTGTTGGTGTAGATGTTCACTTAGAAACAGCACTGGGCTGTAAAGGGATGCCTTTCTGATTCTGGAGCAGACATGCTCTTGTACATTTACACCCTGTTTGTCTTATCCCTACTGCTGTAGGTTGAATGAATTGTGGAATTTCTAAGTTGTGCTGTGGAAGTGTGAAATGAAAGTTTTGGTATTTCTTCAGTAAAAGTGGGAAATTGGAACTATATAACCATCACCTTTCTCCAGAAGAGGGAAACTTTAGATGGACTTATCAAATCTGATTTGAACAACTAGCAAAAATAAGGCTGGCAATGTCAGGGATCAGACATTGCCACATAAATCAATGACATTTCGAATTATTCAACTCAAAAACCACTTATTTTAAATTGATTGATATTTTGCCAAACAAAGACTTTGCCAAAAAAATGACTTTGGGGTTTGGTTCTGCTAATACTATTATCAGTAATGTTGAGCAAGTGTTTTAAGGAACCTGTGATCCTTACAGTTCCCACCTTCATGTTGTGATACTCATAGGTTCAAACGATCTTAAACTTATTTTTTTTACTTCATGCCAGGAAGGGGCTCAAATGTTTAATTGCCTACAGGTTTCACTCTTAACACAAAGCTTGGTAGGTCTCAAATATCCTGCACCTTATAAGAAGACTGAGATGGTTAAGGGGTCAGCGAGAGAAACAGAGACTGAGGGAAAGAAGAAAGAAGATAAAATTTAAGGGGCTACTTTGAGAAAAGTTTTCTTGAAGAAGTGGGTAAGAGATCAACTACAGATTTTTATTGTGGAAGTTTTGATTATAAGATCACTAGAATAAAAAGGTTTTCAGTTAAGTCGAAAATGAAACAATAGTTTTAGTCATGAGCGCTTTAGGAGTATTATTTATTTTTAAGGAAATATTTATTAAAAACCTGGGAAATACTGGCCGGACTGTCATTGGTGCACACAACAAAGATATACCTTTTAAACAACATTTTATTTTATTTAGATAAATACATTTAGATAATTAAATAATAGTATTTTATGTAGAAGATAAAGAACTATCAGAATTAGTACTGTAAATGGTCCCTGATAGTGTGCTTCAGCAGTTACTTTAGATTATCACGGGAGACATTTGGGGTGTAAATTGGAGTTATGGGGATTTGGGGGACCTACTAGAGACAAAGTGGGGAGCCACTTACCTGCCATTAATAGGGACCAAGGGAGATGCCACAAGAGCACAGTGTCAGGGATTTTGTGGATATTGTTCATTACTTGACTAGGAGTTGGGGTGCTGGTAACACAGGATAATTATCTCAGCTGTCCCATCCTTTCAGTGTTTTATATGCCACCTGGTCCAGGCATGGTGATTAATAAGCATTGCTGAAGTGGGTGGGGGCAGGGAGAAGGAGCAACAACTCAAAACCAGAAGAAGCAGTGGAGAGGGAGGCAGAAGAAACCACGGTGTAGCCTGCCTAGGCCTCTGTAGCAGATAGTCTGGAGGAGAAGCAGAGTTATATGTAATTTCCTGATAATATGTAGGCCCCAAGAAAAAGAAAAACCAAGTAATGCTGGAGAAATAATGGTAAGCTTAAAAACAGATAAGGTAAACACCAAACTAAAGGAGAGAGATTAACAGGTAAGTATATTCAGCTGTTGAGTTTCTTTTTTGGCAGCCTTAAAATCAATTAGTATCAATGTGTTGAATTCCATAGGCTGGCAGTGTTTTCTGTGAAGTTTTTTCTTTCTTTCTTTTTTTTTTTTTTTTTTTTTTGAGACAAGGTCTCACTCTGTCCCTGAGACTGGAGTGCAGTGGTGGGATCATAGCTCACTGCAATCTCCACTTCTGGGCTCAGGTTGTTCTCGTGCCTCAGCCTCCTGAGTAGCTGGGCCTATAGGTGCTTGCCACCATGCCTGGCTTATTTTTTTGTAGAGACAGGGTCTTGCCATGTTGCCCTGGCTGGTCTTGAATTCCTGGGCTCAAGAGATCCATCTGCCTCGGCCTACCAAAGTGCTAAGATTACAGGTGTGAGCCACTGTGCCCAGCCTCTATGAAGTTTTATAGAGGAAAGATTGTGTACATTTCTTTGGGAAACTAGACTGCTTTTTTAAACCATTATTCCCCCAATAACATCAGAGTAGATGCTTGGAGTGAAAAGATTTTCTTGTGGTACATGGGATGAGAAAGGGTGAGTTGTCTTTTCCTCTGCATTGTAGAGGCAGCGTAGCATAACAGGTAAGGGAAGGCAGAGACTCGGAAGCCGGACCATTTATATCCAAATTGTGACTGTCTTTAGTTAGCAAGTTACACCATCACTCTGTGTCTTTGTTTCCTCCTCTGTAAAATGAGGATAATGCTACTTCTCTCTAAAGGGTTGTAAGGATTAAATTCAATATCATGTAGAGCAGATATCATATTAGAACAATATTTGGCTTGTCAGTACTAGATATTTTTATTGCTAAGAAATAAGGACTGAAAGAGGCATGTTAATGGATAAGAAATATAGAGAAACATGAGATTGATACATGTATCCTCAACAAAAATGAAAGCTATCTGAAGACTAATGTTGGGAGAAAACCTTAACCCAGGAGAGGAAATAGATGAGAATATTTCAAAGCAGAATATTTATATAAGAGGGCAAGACACTGTCTTTTAAGCAGACTTTATAATTGAGTATAAAATAAGAAAGGTGTTTAAACATAGTGATCAATTTTGGAAAGGAAAAGGTGTTACAAGAAGAAAAGGGCAATGATAAATTGCATAATATAAAGAAGTGAAGGTACCATTAGCTTTTAGGATTCATGGCAAGGAAAATGCCTTAGGAAGCTATTAGGAGGCATTCAAAGTACATTTGGAATAGATGTAGTTCAAGAGCCTGGAGAACTACCTATAGGAAAACATTGACAGGATGATAGGAAAGAAGAAAGTACTTAAAGGATGGAGAAAAAGAAATATGTGTTTTTTTTCCCCACTAAAATATATTAGCTGCTTGAGTGCAGGGACTTTGATCTTCTTCTTTGACTTCTCAGTGCCCAGACTTTTGCTTGGCATGTAATGGGTGTATTACATTATTTAATGAATTCATGAATGAAGGAAATTAATGGATTAATGAAGGAATTAAGTTTATTAATAATTTTTATAAGCACTAGAAGGAAGTAGGTCATATATGAGATATGATTTAACTCTGAAGTGTAACGGAATTTATGGGCAATAGAAAAGAGTGAAATTTATCTTCAGGGTACAGAATTAGAAAATTCAGGAGTTGAGGAAATGATGGGAGATATTTTCTCAGAATTACTCAGATAAAATTATGGAACAAAAAATGAGATTTTTTTTCCTGACAATTCAGTTCAGGTGTTAAGGATATAGAGGCAACAGTGGCTGATAGAAGTGTGATCAATCTGTGAGCAAAGGCAGAGTATTTGCATGAGGACGTTACTCACCTCTGAACTTTATTGAGAACTGATGATTCCATAGAAATCCTTTTAAGAAGTTCCCGATGTGTTTTTCTTTAAATGAGAATGGACAAAAGCCCGTGAAACATGGTTCAGCTGCTTCCTGTTTCATATATGAAAGGCCCTGGACATGGTCAAACCCAGGGTATAAAATATTTGTGGGACTATTATAGGAACAACTAGAAGTAGGAGTTAGAAGAAAGAAACAAAAATCTTTAAACCATACATGTTAGGAAAGAGGATCAAACTTATTACTTACTTAAAAATAGTAATGTTTTAGATAGACTAGTTACTTTTCATAAAGAAAACATGTTAAATAGCATAAAGGAATTTTTAAGGTAATATTAATACAGATTATTTCCAATTTGGGTAATATGCTTTATAAGGGCTTTGAACACAAATGGCAGTTGGTGTTTCTAGTGAATTAGGAACAGGTAAAGGTCACAAGAAGAGCCGCCATTTAGCCTTTAGCTGTATGAATGGGCCATAGATACCTCACGAGAAATTAACTGGCAATTTTAAGAGCCCCATAGCATGCTAGTTTTCAAGCTGCAGTCCTCTCTACTGGTGGTGCATTGTTCAGTTTTAAAAATTAATCGACTTTTCAGTTTTTTATTTTTCCTAATAGCTTTTCTTTTCTTTGATATCAACCACTACTTATCTACTTGCAAGTGACAATAGAGGACAGAAAGACTAAACAGTAAGTGGTAAACTGCATACATTCTTTCATTCAGTTGGTAGATGGTGTCTACTGCCTGCTGGACAGGCTACCACAGAACAAAATGGATGCCGTTCCTGTGTTCTAAACTTAGTGTAGCAGAGGTCTTACAGCTTTCTTGCACTGGGAAATTTCCTAGAAATGTTGAAAATGTAGATCCCCAGATATTACTCTGAGATGGTTTCTGTTAGCTGTGTGTGCAGGGCTGGGGATGGGAGACTGTGGAGGTGCCTAATCCAGGCGGGTGGGTGGGGAGAGCTGACCACAGAAGGATTTCCCAGAGCAAGAGGCATGAACATGGAGAAGTGATGGATGGGAAGGGCTTGGCCAGGATGAAAGGGTTTGGATGGTGTAAGGTAATGAAGAGAGGGTGGCAGACTGTTCTAGACAGAGGGAGAACAAGTGGAAAGACTGTGGCAGCTCATGCCCTTGTTCTACTTGGTAGGCTTCTCTGTCACTTAATATTGTAACAAGCATGTACAGAACACCTCCTGCAAGCCAGACTCCGCTTACCACTCATGTTGAGATTTGTTCCCAACCTCAGAGAAGTTCGCGGTTGGGCACATATACCTAAACATGTGGCTTAAGTGATTTAAAATAGTGAAATGCTTGTTGATTACAAAAATACATGTAACACATGTAAGCTGTAAGAAATAATAAAATATCTCTCACTTCACCGCTCAATTTAAAAAACTAGAACAGTAGTAGTATTATTGAAGCTACCTGAATTTCCTAATTCCATCTCCACTGCCCTGGCTCTCCTACTGAGAGATCTTGATTTTTTTCATTTATTGTTCCCTGCTTTTGAAAAAAAAACCTCTAAATAAATGTTTTGGGGCATATTCTTTGGGATTTCCTTTATACACATTACATCCTCTGTAAATGGCAGTTTGGTTTTTGCTGCTGTTGTCTTGTTTCTGATTTTAAATGAGATTTTTCTGATATTCAGTCACCAAGCTTTGCTGTAGTTTTTTCATGGACATTTCTTATCTAGTGAAGGACCTCCCTTTTTTGAGTATGCTATGAAGTGTTTGGTTTTTTCATTATGAGTTTGTGTAGAATTTGGCCAGATGGTGTTTCTGCATATATTGAGAATGTGTCCTTATTTTACCTTTAATCTTTTGATGTGGTAAATTACACTTAATGATTTTTGTAGTGTTGCATTTCCGGCATAAAACCAACTTGGCCACGCTATGTGTCTTGTGTTACTTTGGGCTGTGTCTCTACTTGTGTTACTTTGGGCTTCTTCCTCCAAACAAGCCATGCTGCAAAAAGGATAATAGTTTATCCCTGCTCCCTTATAGAAGGAGGTTCAGATCCTGCATTTTACGGACTTGGGTCTCACTGTCCTAGAAAGCTGGCAGGTACTGAGCACAAAAGCAAACATTGAGAAGTTAGAAAGTTTCTGGAGTTCTCATTGTATTGGTCTCTAGTTCTTTACTCTTTTTAGAGAAAATAGATAATCCCATGGCTTTGGAGGATGTGACTCACCTTCCTAAATCCTTACTCTGTGAATAAACACTCTTCTGAATTCAGTAAAATACATTTCCCTTTCCTCCCTTCATGATAGATCCACCTGATAGAAAATCTCAAAAGAATAAATAGGCAATTTGCATCACTAAGACTTACTAAGGGAGGCATAGATTTACAAATTTCTTCCTGGACAAGGAAATATTTGGCCTCGACTTGTGTTCACTCAGTAATTATGATGGGATTCTACCCTTGTTAATAATAGAGAAATGGTAAAATTTTATTTTCTTTCAACTCTCTGAGAAATGTACAAAGCTGTCACAGCTTAATGTCAGCCATAAAAATTCTGGAGTAATTAAAATACAAAAAAGCTGTAAAAATTAGTGAACCTCACTTAAATCCCAGTGGTACTGTTTTTGGTGGAAGGTTTAGGACATCTAAAACAATGGAAGAACGAATAAAAGCCAAGACAAAACATAATAAGTAATCAAATTGGTTTATGTACTTTAAAAAATGTGTATTGCATCTGTCTACCAATAAATGTATGTAGGATCTGTGTGGAAAAATATTTTTTTCTCAATCAACAATATAAGTTAAACTACATTGTAGGAAACTAGAAGAGATTTTTCTGTTCTTATATACTAGAAATTTGTTATCTTAAATATTGTGTATAATAGGGTGTTATGAATGAGTTAGAAGCATGTGTTGTATAAAGATACCAATTTTACGACTAAAATACTATTCGAACAGAATAAGATACTTCAAAGAAAATTATGTGAAATTATGACCTTTGTGCTATATTTTTATAAAAGTAGTGAGTGGCTGGACTAATATTTACCTGTTTAAAAAACTTCATTGTATCCCATACCCAGTGAGTGGTAGATGAGTTTTTGATCACTGTATTTCCACAGCTAAATGGTGCCGAGCCAGTATTGTATCCTCAATACACATTTGAAATGAACCAATCAATGAATGAATTGAATACACTGTGTAGCTTCTCACAGACATTGTGTAGCTTCTCACATTTATGAGGTAATGTTACCTTGTCTCTGGTGTTACTTTTACACACAATGCCCTTTCCAACCAGAGAAGTAGGTGATACTTACATCTTAGACAAAGTATCGTATCAGAAATGCCTTCATGAGTGTTTTCATCAAAACTGGAAAATGGTTAGCCATCATCCTCCATATGCTCTTTTCATATACTGACAATCTCTTTTTGTCACTTTTGACCTCATTCCAACTAATTTCAGTCCCATTAGGAATTTTCCACAGGATTTTTTTCCAGGCTTTTGTAACCTGGAGAAAAGCCCCACAGCAGAAACCAGGGGCCAAGATTTCCAGTCTCTGTTCTGCAGAGGACTCCCTGGATGTGGTGGTGGAAAAGTTACTGCAGCTCTGGGCTCCACTCACTGATTGAAACAAATAATCTGTAGCGTGCTTCTCATTTTAGAATTCTGTGAGTCTAAGAGTAAGAAATTTATTAATGTATCTCTTTTCTAACAAATAATGAAAATAGGGCATTAAGGGAAAGAGAAATAACTATGGGGTTTATCAACCCATTGTCAGTGTATGAAAAAGGCGTCTGGACAATGATAGCTAACCACTTTCAGAGACTTCTCTAACACATGTGAATATTGATAGCATATCCAAAAACTGCGGTGGTTTTCTGAATTAAAGAAGCTCCATTTTCATCACTGGTTGAAGGTGCCTGTTCCTCATAAGTAGATCTTTTTCATCATTTTTATACTCACTGAAACATTAAAGCGTGCTATTAAGTTTATGTGCTTGTAAAGAAATGTCTGTTATTGAAAAATTCCTGTGTCAGTTGCCAAGAATAGTTTGTATCTTCCACACATTTTAGTCTATTTGGTTGTTCCCAATTGTAGTAGTTTTAGAATCCAACACAGTTATGGCAGTAGTGAATAACTAGTACATTTTGGGCAGAGCAAGCACATTCATAATGGGAGATGTAGAAGTGAGTATGTATAAAGGATCCCACGTTCAGAGGTAGAAGATTTTATGTTTAAAAAGTAAAGATATTAGTTACTTTGTTTGCTATAATAATATATGAAAGACTAGCTTGGCAAAAAGAGAATTTGCAATAATTTTCAAAGATATTTTAAAGATTTGACTGGGTGTTTTTAACTCCTTGAACTGAGATCAATATATTTTACTCACAGTTTCATGATTAAGCAACAGATCATACCATCTGTGTTTAGCATGGCTCCTTAATAGTGTGTAACATGTACTTTTGTCACTTTTAATCTAGGATGTTGTTTTTTCCCTAAATGACAGAAGTGCTACTGTTTGCTAAGCAGTCTGTATGTGTTAACGTTTTTTCTGGTATAGCAATTATAACTGATAAGGTGTCCATAATTCATTTAATGCAGTTTCTTAAATGGCCAATTCCTTCTTTATGCGTATGGCAGACCATAATGGAGGATTTGTTTTACTTCTGTTTAATGGAAATAATTTCCTTTTCAGTTGACTGTCCTCTTAAATCTCCTTAAAAATAAGTTACTCTCCCCCCTTATTTAGTCTCATTTGTAGACTTAGACCCACTGTCTCAGCAGTAATGGAACTATCCTTAGAGCCAGGCAGAATTTGCCAACACAAGTGAAGATGTTGAGAAAGCGAATGAAGGTGAAGAGGAATAGTCTTTGAATTGCAAGATTATTTTTCCTTTCCCTGAATGTGAAATAAATATGTGATTGCATAAATTAAGTAAAATTAAGCATGATTAATCATTGTTATTTCTATGACATCTGAGATTCCTTTGAAATCAATGATACTTCATGGAAATATCACCAATCTAATTTTGTAATCACATTGTGTGTTTTGGAATCTTTATGCTGTTTGTGCAAAAAGGGCAAAATAACTTTTATAACAAGTGAATAGGGGAAATGCAATTATTTTCTTATGCTTTTAGGAGGAGCTGGCTTCCTAGTCAATTTAGAAAAAAGTTTCTGAATTGATGCCATATTTTGCTTATATTGTATTTTTATTCAGGTTCTTCATTTTGCAACAAGCTAAATGCAGAAATAGAACCTCAGTATTAATAAACATCATTCTTCACATCCACTCTTGACACAGCATCTCTCTCGCTCCCTGAAATTCCTATAGAAGTGTGCATGATGATTTGAAGCTTGTGTTATAAGAAACCTTCAATTTTTCAGCCAGGACAGGCTTTCACTTCCAGAAGGGACAACGGAAGCCTCAGAGATGGGTATTTATTCTACTCTTAAAGATATACAGAGAAGTTTCAAACCATCCATGCTCACCATTCAGCTGGGCTTTATTATCTGGCCCAAGTACCTCTTATGAGAGTTCCCTTGTTGTCCTCTACTTCTCAGTACACATTTGGAGCAAGTCTACATACCAGGTTCTGTGGGAGTTTACAGAGTAAGTAACAAAGACACTTTTTTCCTCAAGGAAAAACTAGTTTTTAGTCTCTCTTGTGTAGTAAAATTTTATATGCTGAAACAGTCATTAGGTCATCTACTTGTAATTAGACCACTTTGTCTTCTGGACAAAATAATCTAAATATTAGCTTTATTCTAGATCTATTGATAATCCTTTAAACATTTGGCTTAAATGACCCCATTTGATATTCTCCAAGTTCTCCAGCTCTCTCTCAAGTTCACTCCAATTGAGTTACACCCAGCCATGTGTTCATCTGACTTCTACGTGGTCTAGCTATTATCTCCTAAGAGTTAAGCAGATTTTTATAAATTCTGATTAACAAAACACCCAGCTGAGGTTACATCCTTTATTTTACATGTACAGTATTTAATATAAGTAATAAATGTTGGGGTTTGTGTATCTGCCTCTCTAGATACATTTGTAGAGAGAAACAGCTATTAGTTTATAGTCCCTTTTTTGTCATCTAATAATCCTAGTAATTATAGAAAATACGGCAAACTCATCCTAGCCCTGCTGCTCGTATGTGTGCATGTTTGCGTGCGCATGCCCATTCAGAGGAATGTAAGTTAGTCTGCCAATATTTGATAAATGCCTATTATGGGCATGATTAAGACAAAATCTCTGGCTTAGTTGATAAGGAAGGGGTGTTAAAAAGGGCCACAATAAACTGTGTTATGCACTGAGGAGTAAACTGGGAACGTAATCTTTGAGCCGAAGCTTGCAGGATCAATTATACTTTATCTGATAGAGAAAGTGGGACAAGTCATGTGGAGAGCTGGTTCTTTAGGAAAATTATAATTGGTGGCAAATGCCAACTGTGTCTGGAGATGGGGCTGAACAGGTGATTGAGAAGGGCTGTCCTTAGGAGCTGAAACCACAGAGAAGAGAGAGCCATTATTTAAGTGGTTCACGTATTCATTTAAACTGTAAACAATGTAGCAATTGGATTGGAAGCTGGTGGGAAAGGGAGTCTGGGAAGCAGATATGGAGGTTACCTTGATGGTCCAGGTAACTTGCATGAAGACCTTAGATTAGGCAATGGAAGTGGAGATGAAAGGAGGTGTGTGGACTCCAAATGCTTGGTGACTAGTTTAATGTGGGCAATAAAAGAGGCTAAAGTTGAGTGCCTCTGGTTATTCTAGCTTGGGCTTCTGAGTGCTGAAGAGACAAACTTAGGGAGGCAAGGGTAGTGAGGCAGAGAGAAGGGAATGAGTATCCAGATGATTCTGGATATTCGAGTTGTCTGTATACTTGTAGGAAGAGACTAGAAGTCTTATATTTTAAACCATACATACCTGTTCACTTAATGAGAAAATAATGAGACTACAAGTTTGGTCTTGAGCTCAGAAGAGAGGTTAGAGATGGAAGTGGAGATTGATGGCCGAAATCATCAAGAGGCACCAAGTGCTGTGGGACTAAACACGTAGATGGATCCCTCAGGAGTAAGGGATGGTGAGAAGACAGGAAGTTCAAGTGTGAGGGGAAAGAGCCAAGGAAACATGTTCATGAAGGCAAGTACAGTTGATAGTAAATGTCTTGTGCCACAGAAATGGAAAATTGACAAGATGATTGGATACCTTAATTAGGACAATTTGACTGAATCATCAGTGTTCAAAGCCAGATGGTAGTGACTTTAGAAGCAAACTGGGGACAGGGAAATAACTAATATTTACTGATACCTGTTATGCTGCACACATTTTATTAGGTACTTCTTGGTTTTCCTGTTTAATTCTCATATGAACCATGTGAAGTGGGTATTTTGCACATAAGAAATTGAGTCTTAAGTGTTTGTCCAAACTGCACAACTAATATCATAGTACCAAAGTTTAATTTCCAGTTATTACTCTTAAATTAATTGGTCTATGACTGTGATTAGATAGGTAGGATTATTATTTGTTAATAAAGTACGTATGACTTATGAAAGAAGACTTCTATCTGTATTCTGTCTAGTAGTAACACAAAAATTCCCACTCCAGTGTTACTCATGTTATCATCATATAATTGGTAGCAACATAGCAGTAAGCCAACAAATATATAATAAATTGTATTATAGGCACCAAGAATCAGAATCTCTTATGAAAGCAAGGATATGCACACATATACTACATAAAAACACAAGAGGGGCTTTATCTTAAGGCACATCTGACAGTTATGAAGGGATTTAGGCACTATATGAGACATGAAACTTGATAAATAAAATATTTTATTCAGAAGATATTAGCAAGGCTTTTCCCTTTTTAAATGTACATCACTGAGTCGTTAGGACCGGTAAGAATTTGGCAGCGTTCTGTTCATAGTCATAAGTGTGTAAGAAGGCATTGGTTAAGCCAACTACTGTAACTTCCCGACTAAACTCTAATAATTGCTATCTAATGAATGTGTAAGTGCCAGTCAATGACTAATAATAAAATAATTAACAGTCACTGGTAAAATAACTATGACTGCAATAGTAAATAGTATGAAAGGGCATTTATACGTATTGTAAACTTGTCCATAGTTTGTAGAAAAGGTGACAAGGCTGGGCATTTTAATCAGACTATGCAAATAATAGAAAAGTGGAAGCTTTTGTAAGAATGTAGTTTCTATCTTATGTGGCCTTTTTTCCTAGAGGTTTCCAAGCTTTAAAGCTGCTTCTTGGTGACATGATATAGTGTCCAAGGAAGGGGAGAAGCCACGGGCATTCCAGATGATTCTAGTCCATCAAAGAAAATTTCTTGGATTGTGGTCCAAAAGCTGTAGAAAACAAGTTGTACATTAGGTGAAGGCATTAGGGATCATTACAGAAATATATAGGAATAACTTCAAATAGAAAAATTAAAGGAATTTGCAACTGAGGGGCTAGCACATGGTAAAGTTCGCTTTCTATATGAAAATGAGGGGATTCCTCTCTTTTGGAAATTCATTGATAAACTGCACTTCTTTTTCTACCTACAAAATGTAAATTGACTGCTGTTTGGAATCTGACAAGTGAATTTACACTTACATATCAAATCTTTTAGGAATTTTTGGGTGATTTTCTTCTTGGGAATTTAGGATGGACACTTGAACTTTTTTTTTTTCCTTTTTCTTTGATGAGATTCTAGTCATGTTTTAGTTTATATCATAGCAAAGAGGTTTTAAATGACCTCTTTATGAATGCAGTTGCTACTGCTTCCGTTCGCATTTCCCTTGATCTCAGCATGGCTTTTGACACTGTCAACCGTGCTATCATTTCAGAGTGCTTGAGGGAATTTTCATCCTTAAACACTCAATTTTACATCAAAATAACACTTGAAAAGCACAGTTTTGTAGGCAAATACTTTATCTAAATGGTTTTTTCACGGATACTGAAAATTCTACTTAGTTAAAACAACAGCATATAGAGGTCTGATTATTTTAATTTAGCTTTGGAGAGATTTTCCATTTTATCCAGCCACCAGGAGCTGTTTTAAAGATGCTTTGCCTGTGGTCTGTTTGGTTTTCCATCAGCGTAGGTGGCTTCCTGTAAGAGTAGTCACCTCTGCCTACTGAAGTGGGCAACAAGATGGACCCATGAAGCTTTGTTTTGAATTAGAAGTTACTGTTTAGCTGTGGTGTGTTGCTGGTATGAAATTAGTGATTTCTGTACCTAATACCCTATTACTGCATTTACCTGTTAGATCTTAATATGGATACTGACATTTCTAAACTTTCTCCTAGTGAATGTGCTTAAAGACTGATTTTTTTTTCTCATGAAATGCTGGTTAAAGGAGAGGCATTCACAGGTATAGTCTGGCTTTCAGCTGTAGGGCACCCCAACTTTTAGTTTCAATGTTACTTCATAAATAGAGCTCTTACTCCAAGATTATTGGTTATAAAGCTAGTGCCAGCTTTTGTCCTTTCATTGCATATTATGTCATGCCAATTATTAAGACTTATAAATGTCACTTGAAAAATATAACTATCCTTACTCTTCATGTAATCCTGTCTAATGTGAAAGTCTGGAATTCACTTTTGGTTTCTGGACTCCACAGCTATTTTACTCAGTTGGCTGTATGCCAGCAACCCTTTTCTAAGCAATCCCTGAAGTTATAGGGACAAGTAAAAGTGAGGAGAACTTACTCGTAAATTCAGGCAAACCAATGTTGACCTTTCAGCAAATGAAGAGATGATGGTTGTGGTAGCTGGTAAGGTAGGGATTCAGAGTGGATTTCCTGACTTAATTTTGAAATGTGTTTCTTCTTGGCCACTATACTGTTTGGAACTCATCACTACAGGTTTAAGTTAGAGAACTATACGTTTTCAGTAATGGGAAAGAAGTTTTTATTAAAAATAAGACATTCAATGCGTTTTACCATAAAATAGTTTAAGTTTATTAATCATTGCTGTGCAAAAATTGCATATTTCTTTGTCATAAGAGAAGTCCAACATTTTATAATAAGTCAAAAAAGCTGAGCAGCTTTTTGCAATTCTGATTATGAAAAGCAAATGTGATTATTTTGGATTTGGGTCATTGATTACAAATATAGCAGTCTGAATTTTTCAGTGGGGCTTAAAAAAAAACAATTTCCCTTTTGACTCTCTTGGATTTCTGAAGAAGAAAAAAGGGAAGGAAAAGACCAAAAGAAACAATAAAATACTAGCATTGGAGTGGGTCGGTGTAAATAATTTTAAAATGAATGAGCTCAGCCAGTTCCAGCAGCCAATGCTCCGTTGAAAAGAAATGATTGGTAGTCCATCTCCTTAGATTCTGAACGGAAGTGGAGGACACTTTTTACAGTGAAATAGATCTCATGTAATTGGAATGGATCCAAAATGGTTTTCCACTGGACACAATAGGTTGTCTTATGCAATAAAAGCAGCACAAGTAGACATGACACGTAAGTGGACCTAAAAGCTCTGAGCTGTGGCCATTCATGTGCAATAACTACCTTTTTTTTTTTTTTTTTTGGAGACAGAGTCTCAGTCTGTTACCCAGGCTGGAGTGCGGTAGCGCGATCTTGGCTCACTGCAACCTCCGCCTCCCAGGTTTAAGCAATTCTCCTGCCTCAGCCTCCTGAGAACCTGGGACTACAGGCGCACACCACCACCCCCAGCTAATTTTTATGTTTTTAGCAGAGACAGGGTTTCACCATGTTGGCCAGGATGGTCTCAATCTCCTGACCTCGTGATCCGCCTACCTTAGCCTCCCAAAGTGCTGCGATTACAGGTGTGAGCCACTGCGCCTGGCCAAATAAATACCTTTTTAAAATGAAAAGTTCTTCGGTTCTGAAAAAACACAAAACGACAACCATGTCCATGATAACCTTTAACACATTGATAATGCAGGCTATGATCAGTTCTATATAGTTTTCTGGAATTTAGGACTGCAGTAATAATGACAGTAATTGAGTTTTAATGAGATAAGTGGTAGGATCCCCATTTTACAAATGAAGAAACTGAGACCCTGGGGTGGTGAAACTCACCCCAGGTTGTATAGCTAGTCAACAGCAGACCTGAGATTGGAACCAGTGAGCCTTATTTCAAAGTCTGTGCCTTGCAGCTTACTTTCTGCAATTGTCACACAATCTCTTACATCTCAGGTACTTCTTGGTGTGGGTACTTGAAAGATTTAGTTTTTAGCTATTGCCTTTGCAATACAACAGCAATGGCCTTTGCATCTTGGATTATATACTTCGTGTATCTGTTACAAAGATGATGGGAGCAATTTACCAATACCGCTTTTTCCTGATCTATGGAAGAAGGCAGTTTTAATTCATTGATTTAACTTTGTTGTAATATGCTCCCGAAGAACCAGGCTTAAATTTGTAGAAATTTCCCTTTATTTTTCTTCGTGGCCATTGATTAAAAGTGAGATGAATGAATATGCCAAAACTTCTTGGCTTTTTCTGTTCTGTTGAAAAATTTAAGAAGTAATGGAAGCTCAGTGTAATCAATGCAAAAAAAAGAATAAATTGTTGAATATTATGAAGAATTATTTGCTAGAAGAATGCAAGAGAAAATTCAACTGTATAGATGCTAAAGTAGCACATTATGTATAAAATGTGACTGAAATAGGAAACATAATTGAATTAGCATGAGGACATTAAGTGATAAAATGAATGTTTTTAGTGACTAAGGGTGAGTAGTTAGACTATTATAGTGAAAATCTCCATCAAGGCATCTGAGATATTTAAGACTTAAATGTGACTTTGATGCAGCCTCTGGCAACATCTGAGAAGTTTCAAAACAAAACTGAATCATTTACATGGCATCTTATTACTAAATAAATTTTGTTTGATTCACCATCAACTAAGATTATTATTTTTTTCTTGAAGCAAGCAATCCACCAGGAATTGTAATGTATCTGTTGGATTTTAAAAGGCCATTATAATTGGTACTATTTTAATTGAAGTACAAATTTCAAAGTCAATATATGTGTGAGTACAAATATACACATCAACCAGATTTTTGCTGTTTGTGTCTTCAGCTAATATCAAGATTAGTGGAAATTGTAACAGTGAGCAAAGCCTAGTATACGTTACATAAGAATTAAGCCAGGATTTATAATATTTATAATACTGTCAATAATTTCTGGAGTTAATTTAAATTTAACATCTCAAGAATGGCCCAGTATCTTTGTCATGTTAGTTGGAAACATGAAAATATATGTGTTTCTAGAGCTATTTGGCTAACATTTATAATATGAATCCCAAGTTTGGGAAATCTGTTAATCTAGATTTAAATATGGAATTCTGTTGTGAAATAGACTAGGGATTCTCAATAGTTTTTGGGGAGAAAGGGAGGTACAACTTTCTGAACAGAATTATCTGGTAGGTGTGGAGGGTTTTTAAAATACAAGCTCTCCTGCTTTTCCCAAAAATGAGGGATGGTGGAACATCTTTCTCATCTTGTGGAGAATTGGACATAATCTATCACTTTCTTTTTTTTTAAATTATACTTTAAGTTTTAGGGTACATGTGTACAATATGCAGGTTAGTTACATATGTATACATTTGCCATGTTGGTGTGCTGAACCCAGTAACTCGTCATTTAACATTAGGTATATCTCCAAATGCTATCCCTCCCCCCTCCCCCCACCTCATAACAGGCCCCGGTGTGTGATGTTCCCCTTCCTGAGTCTATCACTTTCTTGATGGGAGTTTGTAATATCTTCAGGGTTTTGGTAATCAGTGAATAAGACTGACACATTTAAATCATCTTTTACTATAAGTGCCTATCACAGATCATTAAATATAGTAGTCATACAGTAATTATTACTTGAATACATATAAAGCTATAAGCTAAGCATAAAACTTTTAAAGGATTGGTTTAATTCTTCTTTGAGGTTAGAAAGCATACTTGAAAAGATTCATTGGTTTAATGAATTAAGGATGGATAAAAAGTACATCCATGCCCCAGCAGCATGCTCAGTCAACTGTGATTCCATTTTGCTTTCTCTCTGGTCCAGAGAGATACAAAACATCCATGTGTTTATGTATAAATAGAGTCTTCCAACAATTTTTTCCATCAATTCCAAATCTAAGGAAATAAAATGGTGTCTAAGGAAGAGGGAATGAGACAGGGTTCCAGTGATCTCATGTGCACTGTAAACATAAAATGCTGAAATGAATGTGTGAAAATTTACATGAAATTCTGCAGTTAGACATAAAAACAATGGGGCTTCTTTGAGTGATAGGGTTATATATTTGACATGCAATGGAACCTGACTTCAAGGTACTTGGACAGTATTTTCTTAGAATATATTCTGTCCTGACAAGGAAAGAAAGAGGAAGAACTGGATGCATGATTAAATACTGCTTTATCATTAAAAGTTAGTTCTGGAGGATATACTCCATTTGGTAAGTGGAATATATTCAGTAAAGCTGTAGCTGGCAAAAGTTTCTTCATGATGGAGATTTTCTCTTCTCTTGACTTCCTATGGGATTATTATGACTTACTCCCAGTGGTTGGGAACTTAAAATTGGGTGTCTTTCTAGATGAGTAATATTCTGTTTAGTACATCAGAACAGTCTTTTAATTACCTCCAGTGAGGATCACAAATGGCTTGTCAAGCATATAAAATCAGATAAAACTGAGCATCCAACTATAGGATTTTGAGACTGTTCACATGTTACCATCAGTTGCCCTTTCTCCCGCCCAGCTAGCATCTATGTGCACATTGGCTTCCTCCCATTGCACCAAAACCCATACCATTCAATCAGTTTTTCCTGGATTGGGCTTTTTATTCACTACGTTGTTACTTCCAAAATTACAAATAGTGGTATAAGAATTAAATGGTTTTCTTCACGTTATTAATTTTAACTTGCCAACAGGAGAGGTGGGAATCTTATATCATTGGAGTGTATTGGTGGTTGGGTGAATTGAGAAGATGTGGACAGGGGTGGAGGATGTGGTTTCTTAAATTGTTTTTAAGCCCTGAGTATGTTGGCATATTAAAGAATTGTATTCCTCAGACTTTCTCCTCCTGACAATTTGTTTCATATTGTGCTTCTGTTCTGAATACAAGCTCCATACAATACTGCACAGTCCAGAATGGTAGCCATTAGCCCTATGTGGCTCTTTAAATTTTAATTAGTAACATGAAATAAAAATATGTTTCCTCAGTTGCACTAGCCTCATTTCAAGTGCTTATTGGCCACATGGGGCTAGTGGCTACTGTAATAAACAGTGCAGATCGTAGAACACTTCCATTATCACAGAAAGTTCTACTGGACAGAACTGATTGAATGTAGTCTCAGATTTCCACGTGCTTTCCCTGTCTACTCCCACTTCTTGGCCTTCCAGTCCTATAATATTCTGCCTGCATGATTTTTTTTTTCAAGAGAAAGAGTTGCTGAATTTAAGGGATTTTCATTTTTTAGGGTACTTTGCATGTTGTTTGCTGTCAGTGCTCCTTCTTAATAATTATAGTAGTACTCCCTTATTCTGAATATATATTAAAACATTCAGTAGGCCTATGATGAAGTGTACTTTCACCACTCCTCTTTGGTGGTGTGGTTCAGTACCTTGGTTTTAATTCGTAGAAACACCACTGCTGCACAGTAAATTACATTGAAATAAGTGTGGCATATCTTGACATAAATATCCCATGAAAATGAGGAAAAACAAGTTTGACACTCAGGTGGCTAATACATCACTCAGGTATTAGGAAATGGATTGCACTCTTGTTGACAGAAAGTAAGGGGATGGAAGATGATTTCAGTAATATGTAAGTAGGGAAAAGAACACAGAAAAAAACAGTCACTATTTTGAGCTCATTTTGCTGTTTTTAGGGGTGAAAATGTAGAACATGAGCAGGTGACCATTGTGTAAGTGGGTTATCCTTTCCCGTTACTCACTGGCCAGTGTGTCTTATTTCTTTCTAGAAGCGTTGGTGTTGGCAGTATTTATCTCTGTTCTTCTGTGAATTCTCTCATTTGCACTGAATTTATTTATTAAATCATGCATGCTTCACCGTGTCATTTCCCTTTCATACTTCAGTTTTGTTTTGCTTTTCCCATCGATGCAGGATTATAATTCTTAGCTCTCAAGTGCATTCAATATTCAATAGAGAAGAATCACTAAAAAATGGTCTTTAAAAAAAGTATCTGAAATTCCTCCTTTTCTTGCTGTAGAACAGCAGAGAAAATAGCAAAAGGTATAGCAAAAGATGAGAAGTGTTATGGGAGGGAGAAGAAAGGTCAAGAAAGCTATCAGGACTGGCTGCATTTGGAAGTGAATGATGGAATTAAGAAAGCCTATTGACTATGGCCAAACATAACGGGGAAATCCTAAAGCTGCTTGGTATCAGTCCATCAATTCAAAAAGCTATCTGTATGTTTGCCTCTTCTTTGCTTTTGGACAAACAATGGCGGAGCATCAGGGCAGCCTCCCAGGAGAAGTAATTTCTCAACAGTTTGTTGTATGTGGGATGCCATCATAGTTTAATCATATTGATACCAAAACTGTACAATGGAATGCATTGTGAGACAGTGATTGGCACCTGCAGTCACTTATTATTTTGTCAAGAATTTGACATGCCAATCAATTGCGAGAGCAATGTATGCTTGCTTGAAATTGATCATGAAGCACCTCATGCTAAGCATCTTGATGTTTTCAGCTAATGTAGGTCATTGCTGGGCTTTATAGCTTTCACTCCTGCTTCAGTTTTGTTACTAAGGGGGAAATGATGATGGGTGTGAGCTATTGAAAACATTTCACAGCAGACTACTACTTTTTAGAATGGACTCCAAAGTGAATTGGCACACTGGCCTCCATTTATTTAATGACTTCCTCCATGATTATCAAAATAAAATGAGCCTACTATGGAGAATTTTAAAAGTACAGACAAATATAAAGATGAAAATAGATAATTCTGTGAATCATAGTAGCTACTGTTTAGAATTTGGAGCTATTTCTATACAGTTTTTCAAAATTACATATGCTTTGGTAAACTGATTTTTAAAAATTACTTTGCTAGCATGTCTCATATCATTAAATATTTTAAAACATTTTAAGAGTATACAGTACATATATGGATATACTATAATCCTCTATGATTAGGTATTTAGATGGTTTCTTATGTGTTTGATATTATAAATATACTTGTGATGCACATTTTTGCGTACATTTTGTATGAATGTTTACATTCCTTGAGATTGTGATATGAGAATAGAGCTGGGATGAAGGATGTACAGCTGAAGGCTGTATACGATCTGATACGTATCGATAGATAGCTTTCCAGCAAGTATGCCATCGCATTTCCAGCAGTGTGTGAGGATGACATTTCACCACACCTTTGTCAACACCAGTGGAGTTTTTAGGACATTTCTTAATTTGATAGTAAAAATTAGTATTCCATTGAAAATCACTTAAGTTAATATTAAACAATGTATTTATTTTTATCACTTATTTCTTTTGCCATTCAATGGGCTCTACCTATTTTTCTGTTAGAACTTTAGTGATTTTAATTAATTGCTGTGAACTGGTTATTAAGGCTGTAACATTTTTAACCTTAGTACTTTGTACAATTTTACTTTTGCTCCTAATTTTTATTTTATTTTAATTTGTATAAGCTTTTTTTTTTTTTTTTTTACTAAAATCTGTCACCTCTTCCTTCTGGGATTTTTTTTAAGTACTTTTACACTTAAAAAGGAATCCTTCCCTATCCAAACAACACAAGACATACACTAACATTTTTTAGCCTTAACTGCTATAGTGCTGAAGTTATGTTGACATCTAATAAATGTGGTTCTGATGCTAGCTCTTAGTACAGTATGTGGCATATAGTGGGTTCTAAAAGGATAACTGAACATACTGAATGATTTCATGCCCTATACTAGGATCCAGGCCATTTTTTTCTGTGCCATATGTCAGTGTTTGTATTCAAATCATACTGCTTTAATTGCCATATTTTTATAATATGTTAGTATCTGGTAAGGGAAAAAAAACTTTGTCCTACTTCTCTTTTCTAAATTTTCCTTGAAATCTTGACATATTGGTTTCTCCAAGTAAGCTTTTACATCTTTTGTTAACTTAAGGAATATCTATTTGATCTTTTTATTGGGGAATAGAAAGGATTATTATTTCTGAAGTATTCTATCTTTCCATTGAGGAATATGACACATATCTATATTTGTTCATGCATTCCTTTTTGTCCTGGAGAAAAATTTGGCAGTTCTCTTGATTTCAATAGAAATACCACTTAGCGGTGGCTCACGCCTGTAATCCCAACACTTGGGAAGGCCGAGGCAGGTGGATCACCTGAGGTCAGGAGTTCAAGACCAGCCTGGCCAACACGGTGAAACCCTATCTCTACTAAAAAAATACAAAAAAATAGCTGGGCATGGTGACAGGCACCTGTAATCCCAGCTACTCCAGAGGCTCAGGCAGGAGAATGACTTGAACCCGGGAGGAGGAGGTTGCAACGAGCTGAGGTCATGCCATTGCACTCCAGCCTGGGCAACAAGAGCGAAACTCCATCTAAAAGAAAAAAAAAGAAATACCTCTTAAATCTTGTCTCCTTTAAGATTATAAGATAATTATGCTTTTTGCCACTTATAGTTTATAAGGTTAAAAAAAGTTATCCTGGCCGGCTGCGGTGGCTCACGCCTGTATTCACAGCACTTTGGGAGGCCAAGGCGGGAGGATCACCTGAGGTCAGGCGTTCGAGACCAGCCTGACCAATGTGGTGAAACCCCGTTTCTACTAAAAATACAAAATTAGCCAGGCATGGCAGTGCATGCCTGTAATCCCAGCTACTTGGGAGGCTGAGGCAGGAGAATCGCTTGGTCCCGGGAGGCGGAGGTTGAGGTGAGCCGAGATTGCGCCACTGCACTCCAGTCTGGGCAACAAGAGCGAAACTCTGTCCCCCCCCCCAAAAAAAAAATGCTGTTCTCTTAGCTTTTCAATCCTTTTCATAAAACCTATTATTGTTTGCAATTGAAGTGAACTGTATAAAACGTAAAATTAACCATTTTACAGTGAACAATTTAGTGGCATTAGTATACTCACAATGTTGTACAAATAGCACCTCTATCTAGTTCTAAAACATGTTTATCACCCCAAAAATGAAATCTCATACCCATTAAGTATTACTTCCTGTTTCCCCTGCCCCCACCCACTGGCAGCCACAAGTCTGTGCTCTGTCTCTGTGGATTTACCTATTCTGGATGTTTCCTGTAAATGGAATCATATAATATGTGGCCTTTTGTGTCTGGTTTCTTTCACTGAGCCTAATGTTTTTGAGATTCATCCATATTGTAGCATGAATCAGTACCTCATTCCTTTTTATGGTTGAATAGTATTCCATTGTGTGGATATAACATAACTTTATTATCCGTTGCTGGATATTTGAGTTGTTTTCCTCTTTTGACTATTGTGAATGGAGCTGCAGTAAACATTTGGGCACATGTATTTGTTTGAGTATCTGTTCTCAGTTCTTCTAGGTATGTACCTGAGACTGGAATTGCTGGGTCATGTGGTCATTCCACATTTAAGTTTTTGAGGAACAGCCAAACTATTTTCCACAGTGACTTAATCATCTTACATTCACACTGGAAATTCAGAATTTTCTAATGTGCTTGCCAATACTTACTTTTCATGTTTTTAACAAATAAAAAAACTTATAGCTATCCTAATGGATGTGAAGTGGGACCTCATTGTGGTTTTGATTTGTGCTTCTGTAGTGAAGAATGATGTTGAGCATCTTTTAAGATGTGCTTGTTGGACAAAACCTATTGTTTTGAAATCAGTTATTGCTACTAAATTATTTTTACAATTTTTAAATTTTGATATAGTTTTGTAACGTTTTCATCAGTTGCTGAGACACTTATGTCAACATTTCAATCTTTCAGTCCTTGCATACTGCAGCATCTTTATAATTATGATGTATTTCCCAGTTACCTGAAGTACATATTCATGTGATGATTATTATTTCTTTGAGACAGAGTCTCCCTCTATCATCCGGGCAGGAGTGCAGTGGCATGCTCATGGCTCACTAGAGCCTTGAACTCCTGGGATCAAGCGATCCTCCTGCTTCAGCTTCCTGAGTAGTTAGGACTACAAATGTGCACCAAAACCCCCAGCTAATTCACCCATTTAATTCATTTAATTAAATGAATTTTAAAAATTCATTTTTTAATTTTTATTTTTTGTAGAGATGGGAAGTCTTGCTGCATTGCCCAGGCTGGTCTTGAACTCCTGGCCTCAAATGATCCTCCTATCTTGGCCTCCCAAAGTGCTAGGATTATAGGTGTGAGCCACCACACCTAGCCTTCATGTGATTTTAAAAATGATTTATGTGTTAGATTTTCTGAGTCCTCGAATATTTTATCTATTATTGTTATCATACTTGAATTACAACTTGGTTTGTTACAACATTTTCGGCTTATAAACATTTTCCTCTTAGTTAAATCATTGAAAATTTTGTTCCTTTTTCTCTCTCATGATATTTAAGTTACAGGGGAGATATTTGATGCCAACCAGAATTTTGTTTAAGATAAGCTGGTTTATTCTACAGAGAGGTTTGCAGTTCACCTACCACCCCTTGGGCCTTGTATTGAAAACCTTTACCCAGAGTATGTATATATGAATGTGTATATGTATGAAAATTTTTCTTTTGGCATTTAGGAATGTCTTTCTTTTCCAATCCCTAATAAAAGTCCAACAGGATATTTGTTAAGTTGACAAGAGATTACCTGGAAGAAGTGATAGGCCGGAATTTCAAAGGAAAGTTAGAAAGTTACAAAATCTGTCTTTGTATGGATCATGATATGCTCCTTTGATTTGAAACCTTTTTTCTCCTTTGCAAATTAAGGTTTTGTTTTTAAATTTCTATAGTGCTTCTTCAGTTTTGGCCTTGACTTTTGCTTTTATTAAATCGCTTTTTATTTTTTTCCCTCCCATCGTGATAGGTGTCACTCAAATGATAGATCTACTTTCTATTCTTCCTAATAATCCTCTCATCATTTTCAGTACCTTGTCTTGTCCTTCTGAGGTCTAGAAGAACAGCACAGTGTTGTTCCCCACATTAGTGGTTTAATTTTCTGCACTGCCCATGATAAGTTTTGCTATGTACTATGTCCTTTTTGTTTTTCCTATTGCCTATTCGTTTCTTTCCTTACCATGCCTGGCTCTTTTCATTCGCTTAGTTCTTTGTCTTTGCAACTCTCCTAATGTGATTTCACAGACTATCTGACCAAGAAATGTCAGGGTCAGGGTATAACCCAAGGGTTTCCATGGAACTGGAAAAGTGACCTCTTGTTGTTTTTTAATTATTTTCAAAGAAAAAATATACTAAATATATGAAAAATAACTTAAAGAAGAATGAAAGAGTGTGCCTGTGAAAATCTATACTTGGCTACCAAGGGCTTTACTATGAATGTATCACAAGTAAAGAGTTGCAAATGGTTTACAATTTCATGTAGAAGCTGCTATGTCCTTGTTAGAGCATTGCCTAATATATAAATATAGATTATGCCTCTCAAAAAATAAGATGAAATAATAAGGGAAGATGGGAAATTTCACTTTTTACCTGTTTTTTTCTATATTTGTGACTAATTTCTTTGCTTACATATGATGTGTATGAGCATCCCAACACATTGCACAGATACCACAATTTGGTAGTTTGTAAGTAAAGTGAGGGAAGCATGAGCTTCAGAGTGTTATCCAGACAAGGGTTTGCATAACTGTTCTACCACTTTCCACTTGCGTAAGCTCGACCCCCTTCCCTAAGCTCTGAGCCTGAGTGTCATACTCTGTACAAATCCCCATCTTGAGGAAACTCGTGAGGGGTAAATGAGATGACAATCCCTTAATGAACCTAGGATGGCACTTGGCACATGATAGCACTCAACAATTATATTTCTTACTCAGTATTCATTTATTGAGTCCTGTGAATCAGGCATCATGCTAGGCCCTGGAGGCTCAGTTATGAATAAGACACAATCCCTGCTCTCAAGGAACTCAGAATTTAGGAGGACATGCAGAAGAGGAAAACAACAACAGTAATATTCTACAATAAAAGACTGTTCTGGAGAGGCTGAAGTGGTTTATCTTATTCACCTTTGCAGTACAGTGCCTAGCACAGTTTCAGACACCTAAACATGCCTTAGCTGTGGTCACATTAATGATTTACTCTCTGAATGCTGGGATGCATAAATGGATAATGTCTAAGATAGAGGTTTACCAAAGGGCAGGAGGAGTAGAGAAGAGGGCCATGACTCGATCACGGAAGATTTTTAAGTAGAAGTTACACTTCAGCTGAAGTTTTTTCCTTCCCTGTTTCCTTTGTAAATTGGATTAAATTTTTGCTGTACCAAGGGACTTGATATTTCAAGGAGCCTTGCTACATATCTTTTTTGTAAAGTGAAATCTTTTGTAATGCAAATAATTACTTCCTAATTTATATGTGGAGCAAGTTTAGATTTTTGTATGTCAGGTTTTTTTTTTCTTCTCATTTTTAGAGATGGGCACAATGGTCTATCTTTGCAATAAGTAAACACAACCTTACAATAATTGAATGAGAAATTATTGATTGAATTTAATCTGCATTTTTTTCTTCCACATCCTATAAAGAATAAAGAAGCTGTTTTAAATATAAAAATGCCCTTGCTGAAGTGAATAAAGAAGACATGTTTGTGTAGTTCTGATTGGAAGTTAAGGCTTTTCTTTCTCATTAGATAATCAACTGTTCTTTACAGGTCACTTCTTTGAGACTCCATTTCCCCATATGCAAAATGTGGGATTTGAAAAGTGTTTCTTAGTTCTGTTGCTGCTCTAAAATTCTCTGAAAGGAAAATAAAATGATTAATGACAAACTTGCTTTATAACTATAATAGTAAACCACAAATAGCCAATATGCTAGGTGATAGAAATAAAAATGACTCTTATGTTTAGTTTAAGATCAAGAAGTTTGGATTAGTGCCGCACTTGGACACAGGAAGGGGGACATCACACACCGGGGCCTGTTGTGGGGTGGGGGGAGGGATAGCATTAGGAGATAGACCTTATGTAAATGACGAGTTAATGGGTGCAGCACACCAACATGGCACATGTATACATATGTAACAAACCTGCACATTGTGCACATGTACCCTAGAACTTAAAGTAGAATAAAAATATATATATATACACACACACAAAAAAGTTTGGATTAAAAAAAGTATGCACAGTCATGTATATTTTAGACTTTTAGAAGATGCCAGGCAATTATTAGAAGATGAAAATTTTATAGCCAATAAAAACTCATTATAAATACAGTAAGAAAATTTTCACTTCAGTATTTTCATATTGAAAGAAGGCTTGTGTACATACACACATTAAATAAATTCCAGTTCAAACTTGGGCCATGGTATAAGAACATTTTCAGTTACACCAAATAGCAAGAAGCAGAGTCTTCAAGAAACCAATAGAATGTGAAACAAATGAGGGAAAGTTCACCTTTTATTAATTTCCTGCCCTTGCTACCTTTCTTCTCTGAAGGATATTTATAGTAATATAAGTAACCATAGGGGGCAATTAATCCTGAGTGTGTGGTTAAATTTTGTTCCAATATTAATTGCTTTTAGCAAAAATGAGGCTTTATTTTAGGCAAAATTTTAATTTTAGATACTGATTTTGGGAGATTCATCTATTATCTCATTTCTGTTGCTTAGAAATGTACTAAATTAACCCAAGGAACAATAAGTATATAAAAATATTACATCACATAGTCATTCATATTATATATTTATTATAAGCCAACATTACAAACTGTTTTGTTGTATCAGTAATACCTTAGAGATGCCCTGTCCATTATGGTAGCTACTAGCTGCATGTTCTTATTGACTGCTTAATATGTAGCTAGTCAGAGTTGGGATGTGCTGTAGAGATACACACTGGATTTCAAAGAGTTTTTAAAAAGAATGTAAAATGTCTCCTGAAAAGTTTTGCATTCTTAATTGTGATGACAATATTTTGGACAGATTGTGCTAAGTAAAATATGTTTTTAAAATTAAGCTCAACTGAAAAAATTTTAAATGTAGCTGCCAGAAAGATAAAAATCATTTATGTGGTTTGCATTATATTTCTTTTCTTTTTTAAAAAAATTTTTTTTGGAGACAAGGTCTCACTGTGTCACTGAGGCTGGGTTATAGTGGCGTGATCAAAGCTCCCTGTAAGCCTCCAATTCCAAGACTCTGGCAATATTCCCACCTCAGCGTCCCAAGTAGCTAGGACCACTGATGCATGCCGCCACACCCTGCTAATTTTAATTTTTTGGTTGAGATGGGGTCTTGCCATGTTGTCCAGGCTGGTCTCAAACTCCTGGGCTCAAGGGATCCTCTCACCTTGGCCTCCCCAAGTGCTAAGATACAGCTAGGATACCTCGTGAGCCACCGGGCCTGGCCTGGCCTTGCATTGTATTTCTATTGGACAGCACTGCCTTAGAGTTAAAGAAGCAAGTCACTCTGTGAGTACTGATGTGTTAGTTCTGACACAGTATATAAACATACCGATGATTGATGGTTCATTGATAGCTCTTATCTGAGACATTTATGACATGAATAACAGACTTTTATTACTTTACCTTTTATCCATCAATATAGGAATAATCCATAAGGTATGTAAAGGAAAGGGCTATACTCCAAATGATTTGAGAAAACCTGATATGCTTTGTGCCTCCTCTTGTTATTCCGAAGTGTTCATCATTCCTGTGACTGATTTGGACCAAGATTTATAAATGCTTTTAAAATTTCTTGTTCAGATAAGTTTTTCTTCAATGATATTTAAAAACTTCTGTATCAGTCAAGGTTGTGCTTAATCACACCTTCTCATGACTACCTTCTTAAATGCCTACAGCCATAAATAAAGTGTACTTCATCAGTACTTTTGATGGTACATGACTTGTTTTGCTCTGCAGTTGATATCATAATTTGCTTTGTGGTGGTAGTATTTTTCCTTTGGTCCAACTTTCCTTTAAAATAGTGTATCCAGCTTGCAAATTGGCTTATTTACTTATGTATATAAGTGCTTCCTTTAGTAGTGTCCTAACATATAGTGGGTACTTTGAAAAATATTTATTGAATTAAAGCAGTAATGTAGAAAGCCTTTAGATATTTGGTTCTTGAACTTCAGGACTGCAAATATACCTAGAAAATTCTTACTTCACCTCTTTGCCTGAACTAGATAGAGGAATCAGCATTTTTTTTATTATTATACTTTAAGTTTTGGGATACATGGGCAGAATGTGCAGGTTTGTTACATAGGTATACACATGCCATAGTGGTTTGCTGCACCCATTAATCTGTCATCTACATTAGGTATTTCCCTAATGCTATCCCTCCCCTAGCCCCTCACCCCCTGACGGCCCCAGTGTGTGGTGTTCCCCTCCCTGTGTCCATGTGTGTTTTCATTGTTCAACTCCCATTTATGAGTGAGAACATGCAGTGTTTGGTTTTCTGTTCCTGTGTTAGTTTGCAGAGAATGATGGTTTCCAGCTTCATCCATGTCCTTGCAAAGGACATGAACTCATCCTTTTTTATGGCTGCATAGTATTCCATGGTGTACATGCGCCACATCTTCTTTACCCAGTCTATCATTATAGCTATTCATGTTATTTATTTTTAAAATGTAACTTACCCCTCAGGCAGAATTTTCCCAAAAAAAGAATTACTGAATTAAGTGAGCACCTGCTGAGGTTTAAGAGATTAACTGTCTTTCAGCACTCATCCTTCATCAAAGTTATTTTGGCTCTGTGATGTCACATGTCAGAATGAACCTAAAGACTCAAGCAAACCATTGTTGAAACATGCATCAGCAGTAAATTGGTAGGTTCCGCTGCATTTCTTTTTGTTTTCAAATTTTAAAAATTGTTTTTATTATGAAATAAACTCACCAAATATTGATCATCTGGGAAATATTTTGATAATTCTACTGCTCCAAATAGTTTCCTTTGCATTTCAGTGTTCTGGCATTGCCTTTGAATAAATAAATTCAATACGTAAAGTTATAAAATTTTGTTTGCTTTAATTCTCAGGTGCTCTTAGTGGTTGTTCTCTTGTTCTTTAATCCTCCCCATATTTCTGTATTCAGAAATTATCCCCACTTAGCAATAGGTGAAATGATTTCTCCGTAATCATGCTGTGAGTACAGCGAAGCCAGAACTTACTACTCTGTCTCTGATCTCATGCGTTTTTCTCCAGTTTAACCTAAGAGCAGTCTAAGTGAGAAGTCAGATTTTGGATTATGAAGTCATTTTGCCACATCTTCCTGACAGCTGTTTCTTCCCTGAGCCAATTTCATTGCTGGCCTTCCACTCAGAACCAGATAGGATTTCACTGTTATACATAGCCTCTATATCCTATTGATTGTGGTACCACTTCTTGATTTGTTTTTAAAAAGCTGGATCTAATACGATATTCCTTGATAGGAATAGAAGATTTTTTGGAATTAATTATGTTCTTTATTTATTTTCAACCATTATACTTAAAACCGTGAATCTCTCTGGGAGAAGAAAGAAGAAAGATAACTATTTCTTTGCAGTCAATGCAAAATGCCATTCAGAGGCATAACTGGCCTCTTTGTCAAGTTTCCTTGGAGCATATCCTTGCAGAAACAACAGTTTCTACATGATAGGCATGGGGCTGTGACTGCTCCCACAAGGAGGCCTTCTGAGGCCTCGGTTGCTAGTTGAGAAAGTAACCCAGGAGAACTACTGGAGGACAAAAATTCACAGGGTGCATGTGTTATTTTAAAGTAAATAAGTAAGATCTTCCTGTGGTTAAATGTCAAGGAACAAAAGAACATGTAACCTCTCTTCTGCCTTGGCCTCCTACCACTTGGTTCCCTGTTTTGGAATCAACGACTTCCGTCAGTTTGTATAAAAGAAAAGAGGGTGATGAGAATGTGCATTTTCTTGTGTATGCCTAAAATATGCACACTGTTTTAAACCTTGCCTTTTTAACCTCATGATTTATTTTGAAAATTGTATCATGTGATGAATTTATGTAATATTTATGGGATTACATATTTCGCAGCATTTTCTCATTGAATCCAGTTATTCTTTTTGCTATTACAAACAATGTCACAAATAATAACTGAATACATAATTTTATATGCATGGGAGCATATTTAGTAGATCACATTCCTACAAGTGTAGGTGAGAGGATATGTTCCTTTGAAATGTAAGATTATTTAATTTTATACATTGTTCTGGAAAGAGACTATATAATAAAAATATTTAAAAATAAGTGAAGAATAAAGTTAGTCTCTTTCTAAGAGAGGCAGCCACTACTAGTATTCCTTTTGTACCCTTCCAGAGACTGAGCATATACAAGCATGTGTGGTGTGTATTGGATAGATATATTACATATACATCTTTCACTAGGAAGATTTTTATTTTTTCTCCTTCACTCTATAGTTCAGATTCTCAACCAGGAGTGATTTTGCCCCTCCTGAGGACATTTGTCAATATCTGGAGACATTTGTGGTTGTCAAAAGTGTGTATATGGGGTCTTCTCCTTGTATCTAGTGGGTAGAGGCCAGAGATGCTGCTAAACATCCTACAGTGCACAGGAAAGCCCCTGCAACAAAAATTACCTGGCCCCGAATGTCAGTAGTACCAAGGTTGGGCAACTCGAGTCTATAAGGACCAGAAGGCTTTTCCAAGGTGTTGATTTCAATAGAAACAAAGCTTCATCAGAGCCATTGGTGTTGGGAGCATCATTACTTCTCCTCTTCCTCCCTTTTCTCTTTCTTCTCCTGTTTCTATCAGGAACCGTCATTGCTGTGTGTCTCACCAGCAAGAGTGATGTTCTAATGACATTCATTACACTTAGCTGGACTCTGTAGGATGACTCAAATATGGTGTCCATATTGTCCCATGTGGTTCCCATTTCTTTTTTTCTTCCCTCACTTTGACAGCGCACATTCTCTGGTAGTTTGCTGGGAAAGGGTATATGGAAAGTAGATTTGGAGGGGATTTAATTTCTAAAAATGTCTCTATTACATCCTTACGTGATTGATGTTTTTATATGGAATTCTAGGGAGGAAATAAGTTTACCTCGGAATTTGAGGCCGTTTTTCCATTTTCATATAGCATCTGGCTTTGTTGTTGAGAGAGATTGTGACATTCTGATGATTGTTTACATGTAAGCTTCTTCCTGGGTGTTCTGAAATTTCCCACTGATGCATGTAATGTGGTGTGAATTTACTTTCATTCAATGTGTTGGGTTCTTGGTGGTCTCTTTTAATCTGGAAATGTATCCTTCAGTTCTGGAAAATGTTAAGTAACTTTGTTGCCTTTTTTCCTGTTGTGTGTCCCCATTTTGGTGCTCTGGTTTCGATATTGGAATTTTTTGATGATTTTCGAAAAATATTTTCTCAATATATTTCGCTTGGCTGTCCAGGAGATTGCCTCAGATTTTTACTCTCTTACACTGGTTTTCTCTCATTTTTGTTGTTTTTAGTTTTTAAAACCTTTTTTTGTTCTCTGAATTTTCTTTTTATTCTAGCTGTTCCTGTCTGCAGATGCAGTTTCTGTTCTCGCTGATGATTAATAATAGGAACATGCTTGTTTTTTACTTTTCTTCTTATTGCTTAGTCTTTTTCTTGCAAGTTACCATTTTCTACTCTTTTTCTTTCATCTGAGTCATATCTTCTGTGTTAGAGAGTTTTTCAGCTGTCTCGTAATCTTTGATTGTCTATTTATGGTTAAGTGGTTTGGAAGTTCTGAGTGCATGAACTGGGCTTGTTGAAATTCATTACTCAGTGGTCTGGGTGAACCCTGTAGGGAACTCCAATGTCTGTTATCTTTAAATTTGTCCTCTTGGGCTGATTAGCTTCCCCAAAGAAGGAACTTCCAACTTCTCATTCAGAGAGCTTCAGGTGTTCTGGGAGCCCTGTGGGGAAAAGAGTGGGTTCTCAGAGTGCATATGATCACTTAATCTTCCCGTTTGGGGTCCATAACCATTCTTGGTATCCCTTAGTCCAGAGAGCTCCTGTTTAATGATCGCCAGAGAATAAACCTCCAGACCTCCCACCCTCGTTTCTACAGAGGTGGTCTCAGCAGCTGAGGACCAGACATCTAATTGCATCTCAAAGAGCTTTCATACAATTGTCTTTATTTTAGCCGTGTTATTTCCAACAGAACCATCCTTTCTCTCAGTTCCATGGGTAACTGGTACTCCGAGTCCTAAACCATTTGTGTCTTCTGTGGTATTTTGGACTCTTTCTCAGCATTGCATACTGTTGGCTTGGGGTCTCTTGTCTCATTGCTGCTAAATAAATTGCTGTTAATCCATCTGTTTACTACCACAAAAAGTTTCATGGCTGATATCTCTTCCCCTGTTTTCCCAGTTCTTATGGGTTTATGTCTTACGTGTAATTTCTCCTGTAATTTTAATGTGGTATCAGAAGGGAGCATTCAGTGTGGGTCTAGGCTGCCTTCCCAATTTAGAACTCTTTGTTGTACAAATATTTAGAGATCTCATTATGGAAAAATATAGGTAGAATTGGCCTTCTCTCTCCTCTTTTTTTGCTGCTACTGTGTCCTAATTTGGATTACCATTTTGGCTCCTGGAGCCTGGGCAGTTAGCTGCCAGAGCTGTTTCTAAAGCAAAATCAAGTCCCCAATTCACTATATTGACAGCTATGCCGATGGATGTGGCACTACCGCTGGTTTAAGATTAGTTGGCCCTTCATGAGTTTGTTGTTGCTTTATGCTTCTGACTATACCTTCCCTTAACTCACCTTTGATCCTAAGGAATGTGTGCATAATCTTTTTGAAAATGTTTGCTATGCCAATATTCCAGATTAATGTCTAAGAATGTTAATGGTCGGAAGCTGCGCTTTGAGCCCCATCGACCAGGTGTCTCCTGCTTCGTGGTTTATAGGTCACCTTTGCACAGGGACAAATGCTTCCCGACTTCTTTTTACGACTCAGAGGATGCTGTGTTTGTAAAGCCACTTTCATTCACTGATCGTGAAGCCTTTTACAGATTTAAAATCATTCATCTTTTCAAGATGCTAAGGATGTTGGTCCCATGTAGAGATAATAAATACTGGGAAAAAATACATAATATGCAATGACAGCAGTCCTTTCTGTTCCCCTTAGGAAAGGATTCCAGGCCACTGGCTTCTTATTCTGCTTCCTAACAAACAAATATGACAATTAGTTACATGAAAGATGTTGACAAAATAGTTGTTTTGTACTATGTTTGAAATGATTTTGATATTGTTATTTTAATGAAAACAATTCTAGGATCTGCCTCTAAGGTGCCATTTGAGGCTTCTACCCAGAGTTTTCTACCTAGAGTTTTACTTTTCCATGCAGTTGATTTGCGTTTCTGGTAAAGATTTCTATGTTTCTATAAATCTTTATGGACACTGCAATTTGAATTTCTTATAATTTTCACATCACAAGTATTATTATTAATTTTTTTTCAGCCATCTAAAAATGTAAAAATATTTTAAACTCACAGACTAAACAAAAACTGGTGCTAGGCCAGATACTGCCTGCAGGGCATAGTTTGCTGATCTTGGTTTAAAACTTTTGCCTTGGGATGAGTGCTGTTCCTCTTGTGCCAAGTGTCAGCTGTGATACTCTGACATCTGTAGGTGGGAAGACATTGTTTGAAACTGGGATGGCTTTGCTCAAGCTTTTGTGTTGATGGGAGAATTATTTAGAGCCAGTTCAGACAACTCTCATGTGTTCCATTTGTCAACTTCTTTCTCTCCTTTGTAACCATTTCCGTTCTTCTTGTGGGCATTATTTTAGTTTTCTCCTGGGTATTTTCAAATAATTTCAGGATTTTTGGGGGTGAGGAGGGACCGGGTATCTCTCTGTTCCGAGGCTGGAGTACAATGACACAATCATAGTTCACTGCAGCTTCGAATTCCTGGGCTCAAGAGGTCTTCCTGCCTCAGTTTCCTGAGTAGTGAAGGTTACAGGCATGAGCCACTATGCTTGGCTTTCTTTATTCCGAGTAGAGATTATATACAATGCACTGTGCTAGTTGCTTAAGAGATATGAATATAAACCAGAGCCAAGATTCCCTAGCAGATAAACACAGCTATGGAAGAGGTTTCTTCCCTTTGCCAAAGTTCACCGAGCTAATCCTAGGTAGGGAGTGTGGTCTGCAGGTGTGTGTGTCAGCAGAAATTGTGTAGGTATCTTCCCTCTGTCTTCATGTTGTAGATGAGGCATATTTTTCTGTATTGATTCCCATTTTGGGGATGCCAGCAACATCAAAATAGTGAATAATAGTGCTATGCTCTACATTTTTAAATATTACCATATTTTTACTACTCTAAAGAGACTACTCTCTCTTCAGATGCCCTCTGTCAATTTATTCATTAATTTAAACTTGTTTTAAAAACTTATTTTGAAAGCTGTATTGCTTGGCAAAGATAGATCACTACTTAGTGAAGATTTATGACTGAATGAACAAAGACCAAGGGGGAGGCCTAGGTGATGAAATCTATGCACTGAAAATAATAAAAATAGGAACTTTTCAAAATGAAGGAAATCAGTATAAGGGTGTAGAATCAAAAAACAACACAATTGTAGATTTCATGGTAGTTATAGTAAGTAATATAGTCTCAAATGAATACTCCTTTATTTCATAGCAGGGATTGGCATTTGTGCAATATTCTTTAGTTAAATTTCAATTTATTGGATTTTTGCATCACTGCAGATTGATCTATTGAATTTGTCACAGTGGCCTTGTTTTTACCTTGATGTGTTTAATACCTGCTGGATCAGAATGCCAATCAATTTAGGTTAATTTCATTAAGTTTGCTAAAGCTTTTTAAATTAAAGGCTGCTGACATTACCAGTAACAAAATGTAAGTAACATATTCTCACATGTTATTGTTCTAGAAAATAGATTGGTGATACATATTCTCTTCGAACACTTCCTTACTTGGATTTTTAAATTCCCTTAATTATTTACAAGAATATAAATCATTTAACGTTTTAAATTTTAATTATCTGCATGATCATTGCTTAGTATTCTGTGCCAAACTTTAAACTCAGCATAGATTTAAGCTCTCACTAAATAGATTTCAATTACATTCCTTCCATGTTTTCTAGAAAGAAATGGATTATATTTTTAAAAATTGTATTGTGCTTTCCATTACAAATATAAACTGGGGAGTGGTTCCTGACAAGTGGCCTTTAATTCTTCTCTTTTGCATTTTAGTTCTCAGAGAAGTCACAGTGCACTTAGCATTTAGGTGAAATATAATTATTGTTAAGGTTTTTTTGAATAATATATTTTGCAATGAGCTCAGTAATATGCAGTTATGGAACTCAGCTTGCATTATTAACTGATTTTATTAACTGCCATTAATGCAGTATTTATAAATATTGCTTGGAGAACTGTAGTTACATTTACCAAAGATAGAATCAAGAGGAACTCTAAAAGAAGAAGAGCAGACTACATCATTTCCAAAACCACTAGTGAATTTAGAAAGGGGAAAAAGAATATAGCACTCAAACCATCAAAAATTTGCTATTCAATCACATTTTAATGCTTTATGGCATTGGTATGTAGTCCTTACTGCACTTTTCTATGGGGAAATTGAGCAAACAAAAGTTTGCTATAGCATATGCTGATCTAGAATTAAAGAGATTTTAGTTACATAAGGTTCAAATTATCTTTGACATATTTTGCAGGTTACTTACAAAATCCTGCCTAAACACAGGACTCTTCTTTATCAGAGAACCTAACATCAGATTTTAATCATATCTTGTACCCACAGGGTTTTAGGTTTCCAACAGGCCACCTGTCTCGGACATTTAAAAATTCACAGGACAGATGGGAAGGTGAAAGAACCTGTCCTTGGATGAAGAAATTTTTACATTGCAGGAATGTTCACAGGCAGGGCCAGCCAATGTATCACACACATACCTTGTATTTGTCTAGTGGTGAGGTATAATCACACATTTCCCTTTAGTAGTATAAATACAGAATTCATCATTTATATGCATTCTTTTTGTGGTCAAGAAAGAGAAAAAAAATTAGAGCTTGTAAAAACCTGTGGTTCAGGTGATCCATGATTCAGGAAATAAGACTATATTTTATATTAACTTTCCAGAATCTCTGTTCATGGAATATGTACCTTGTGTAAGACCGGGTACAACTGTGTTTATTAACAAGTCAGGATCTGGAGCTAGGTCGCCTGGGTTTGGATGTCTTCCTGACCACTTACAAGTGACCTTGGCAAGTTACTTAGTATCCCTGGGCTTCAGTCATCTCATCTGTGAGATGGGGATGTCAATAGTCCTTCATGTGGTTTTTGTGAAGATTACATGAAGATGACATGAAGATAACACTAGTGCCTAGAATAGTGTCTGGAACTGGGAGTTAGTGTTTGGTAAATGTTGGCTAGTAATAATGATACTGATTGCATGTAAAAAGTAAAAGAGGCACTTAAAGCTTAGACTTGGAAATTTTAATGGAAATTTAAAGAAAAAAAGTTCTTTAAAATTTCACAGTTACATTTATTTTTGGGAAGGAATCTATCTGTTACTTGTATTCAAAATCGTTGAGCAGTGATAGTCCGTTAGAAAGCACCAGTGGATTGTACTGCGAACTGTGGTTGATCTTTGTTAACTCCTTACACTGGTATTACTTGGAAACATGTTAGAAAGTTGAATTTTTAGGCCCAGCCTGGGAACTACTAAATTGGAAGCTTCAGGTGGGACTGAGAAATCTGTGTTTTAACAGGCCCCCACGTGATTTTGATACATGCTGAAGTGTGAGGACCACTGGTTTAGATGCGTATGTATTTATTGGAAGACACTATATTTGGTCTGGGTACTAGCTAGAGAATCAGAACATGAGCGATTATGTCCCTTTTCTAATGGACATTCAAGTGGGGGTGGGGCAGACAAGAAATTTGTAAACAGTCATAAAAACCTAAGAACTAAAGGTGGCAGAAGTATTAAAAAACAAAAGGGAACAGGGAAATGGTGTAGGCACAATAATTGGGAGTTCTAAGGTACTGCAGAGAGAGGGTGTTCATGGAAGGGCTGAAGATAAGACAGCAGAGGTTAAATTATGAGAACAGTACATAACAAAAGTCAGTGAAAGAATAGTCCCAGAAGAGGAAACAGCTAGTGCAAAGGCCACAAGATGGGGGTGCTTTAAAGAGGGGCCCTGTTACTCGTCTACTGGTAATTACTATTGGTAAACTGAAAGCATGTTAATCATGTCGGGGATTTGATTATTGTAGTTAGGGAAAGGGGTTCTTAGCTAAGGTTTTGATAGGCTCTTTTACGAAATTACTGGCCGGGCGCAGTGGCTAATGCCTGTAATCCCAGCACTTTGAGAGGCCAAGGTGGGTAGATCACCTGAGGTCAGGAGTTCGAGACCAGCCTGGCCAGCGTGGTGAAACACTGCCTCTACTAAAAATACAAAAATTAGCTGGGCATGGTGGCGCATGCCTGTAATCCCAACTACTCGGAGACCGAGGCAGGGGAATTGCTTGGATCTGGGAGGCGGAAATTGCAATGAGCCTACATCACACCACTGCACTCCAGCCTGGGCAACAGGAGAGAGACTCCATCTCAAAAAAAATAAATAAATAAAATTAAATTAAAAACCAAAATATTACTGTAATTCCCCATTTTATTTTTCATGTAGACCCACTACCTAAAGCTAACTGTCATACACTATCAATTTGTTTATGAGCTGATGCACCAGAATTGCTTTGTGAGCTCTGAGGTTTGCATTTGGGTTAACAGTAAGTCGTGAGGCATCTTGTAATTTGGGGGCTGTGGTTACCGATGAACCAACAACCCCCAAGGTAAAACATTTTCTTGTAGAGTTATGGGAATCTTGTCAACTTCAGATTTCTTTTGTCCAAAACTTAAATCACTGTCCTTAGATGTTTTTATATTGTTGCCCGCATGTGTAAATTTGTGTGTAGAATAGCTAATTATAGTATTAATTATAATGAGCTTTTTTTTTTTTTTTTTGAGATGGAGTCTTGCTCTGTCGCCCAGGCTGGAGTGCAGTGGCGCGATCTTGGCTCACTGCAAACTCCGCCTCCCGGATTCACACCATTCTCCTGCCTCAGCCTCCTGAGTAGCTGGGACTACAGGCGCCCACCACCATGCCCGGCTTATTTTTTGTATTTTTAGTAGAGACGGGGTTTCACCGTGTTAGCCAGGATGGTCTCAATGTCCTGACCTCGTGATCCACCTGCCTCGGCCTCCCAAAGTGCTGGGATTATAGGCGTGAGCCACTGCGTCTGGCCTGTAACAAGCTTTTACTAGTTTACTATTACCTATAACTTCCGTAAGAAAATTTTTTTACATATAGAATAAAGACTGTGCTGACTTATGATTTTAACTGCAAGACACAAGTTTTTCTAAATTAAGACTAAACTCAACAAATTTAAATTTTTTAAAAATGAAATTATTTCAATATTTTGCATATTATAAAAGCATTGTAGCTAGCTAGTTTAACTCACATTATGACAAATCTAAGGATAACATATCTTACATATAAAACTTTCTTTTTTCAATCTTTGCAGGATAAAAACGTCATGTATGAGACATAAGAGTATATGTTTTTAAATATAAGAAAACCTAGATTCAAATCCAGGCATCTCCACTTATTCTTAAGTGATGCCATGATCAAGTCAATTATATTTTCTCTGTTTTCATTTCATTGTCTTCAACATGGTAATATAAAATCTATCTTTTTGGGTTTATTAACTCAGTTTTGAGATATTAAGACCATATATCCAAGTGTATAGCAAATAAGTGGTCCAAAAGTGGTGATTTTTATTATTTCACATTTAGTGAAAAAACTCTGAATTAATAGTTTGATTAACTGTGCCAAAGAAAAGTCTGTGGCTCTGGGAAGGGGAATATCACACACCGGGGCCTGTTGTGGGGTAGGGGGAGGGGGGAGGGATAGCATTAGGAGATATACCTAATGTTAAATGACGAGTTAATGGGTGCAGCACACCAACATGGCACATGTATACATATGTAACAAACCTGCACGTTGTGCACATGGACCCTAAAACTTAAAGTATAATTAAAAAAAAAAAAAGTCTGTGGTTCTGTCCATCTTTCAAGTATAGATTCTGGTTATTTCTAAAGGTTATGATTCTGTTTTTATTTATTTACTTTTTTTTTTTTTTTTTAAGTCACAGAACTGCAGGAACTTGGGTGAAGTCAGCGCTCAGTTTTGATTTTATCTTTGAAGTTCTGCCATGTGGCCAGTGGCTAGCAAGCATTCTCCCTTTGGGGCATTTCATTTCCAAATGAAAAACTCTGAGTTTCTCCAACTGATGTGTTTCATTCACTCACTGTCTTACTGGTCTTCATTGTAGCACATATTGGAGAAATATGGTACTGAGTATACTTTGGACAGCTTCAAAATTGAGTTAAATGTAAGTATTTTCCAAACAGTGGAGGACAATGAAAGATAACAGATATTTTAGTATGCATTCATGTACTGGCTGGAACATGTTCATGCTCTGGCAGTGACTTTAGCTTTTCCTTAGAAAGCATGGGGATATTAAGTTACTTAAAAGTATTCTTTAAATCTAAAGTCTAAAGGCATCTACCCAGATTAATTTTTTCATATTTTCTGTATAAAGTTTCCTGATGGTATTAGAAGCGGGAAGTAGTATGGAGATAAGGAGCATATTTATTGAATGCCTACTATGTGCCAAGCACTTTGCTTAACATTATGATTAATTTTTGACTTCTCAAAACCTTGTGATTTAGTTAGTACCTGTCCATTTTATAGATGTAGAGAGCAAGAATCACTGATACTAATTAACTTGCCCAGCTTTATGCAGTTAGTGAAAAGAAGTTAAAACCCAGCTATGTTGGATCCCAAGGCCCAAGTTCTTGACCGCTGTCTTCTAATCAACAAATGCCATATACTTAAGAAAACAAGGGTGAAGAATGAGGATACTAATACATTGGTATCACTGTACTTGACATTGTGGTTTAAGTTTCAAATACTGGTTCTGTAGTCTTAAAGGAGTATATTTATTTGCAAACGAAAGTAGCAAGCTCACGATGGCTTCCTCCATGGTTTAAGAGGATAATGAGAGAGATCAATAGTTGTTGTCTTGTAGCCAAGGGGTACAGGGGAGAACTGGAAAGGTAGGTTCCCATTTGCTCTGTCCTGGAGGAGATAGTCAATGAGAGTATAGCCAAGTAAAATGATTACAAATGTTCATAAGTACTCTGAAGGAAACAAGTAGGGGTTGAGGTAGAGACCAGCAGGATAAGGAATGTTGCATACATAAGATGTGGGAAATAGGAATGGCTCATGTGAGGAAGTGACATAGGACCTGAGCCATGAAGGCTGAGGAGCCAGGTCTTAGAGCTGAGTGCTGCTGTCAGTTATCAGGGGAGCCCTGAATAGGCCATACTCCTCCAGGGATGGGGCACAGAGTCCTAGGCTTCTTCATTCCTGGCAGAGAGTAGGCACCATGCCTGGCACATGGCTGGCCCTGATGTATATTTGCTGAATGAATTTTGCAAATCCCTGCAAAGAGCATTTCCTTATGTACCTGCTTATACAGTCATCTGTGTTGATGTAGTGCAGCCAGGTACTTGTCTACTTAAACTTTTCATTACAGAAATTTTTAAACACAAAACAGAGTCTAGAATAATGAATCTCCATGCATCCATGTCTACATTCAACAATTATTAATATTTTTTCAATCTTATTTTATCTAACCTCTACTTCATTTTTTTCTCCCTATGGTATTTTCCAGCAAGTCCCAGGCATCATATCTTTACAATTGTAAATACTTTAATATGCGTTTTGCACTGATGAGGGCATTTTTATTTACATAGCTTCAGGCCACTATCAGACTTAGAATTAATAAGGACTAATCTTCTGATCTTTTAAAAATTTAATAAAGCTAAATACAATTTATTAACAAATTATGATGGAATTAGCATCTATAAATGTGCCTGGATGCAGTTTCTATTTTCTTTTAAATTCTTCTCATGTTTGTGACTTGACTGTCCAATGACTGTAATTTCTTACTCTCTCTCCAAAGCTAGCAACCAAACATCAACTTTTCGTTAAAAACAAGCAAAAAAAAAAAGTGGCCCAAGAGGAGCGTCTACACTGCAACTGACTTAGAAAGCTGCTTGACAGAACCTCCTCTCTTTATTGGTCCCTGTGGTGGCAGATGGTATTAAATCTGTACATGTGTCAGAAACATTATTTTTCAAAAGTTTGCTCTGATATTTTTCCTCCAGACATCATCGGATGTTGGTTCTGTCTTCATAAATTGCAAGTGGAATTGAGCATCGGTAGACTTTGGACAATCTTCTATCACTCAGAACTGGCTGCTATGTACTCAACACTGGGAATCTAGAAAAATACAGATCTTTGAAATCATTACTGCTGACAAAGAAAAAGGAAGTCCCAGTGACACCTCTTAAAATCATGACAACCTGACTCACCGACCACTTTCACTTTTTCAAAAAACCGTGCAGTGTTAGTTTGGCTTTAACATCTCTGTACCCCTCATTCATTATTTAATCTTATTTTGCTTTGTTCAGACAAGCTATCTGGGCTATTGTGAAGCTTCACACAGCCAATTACCTCAAGGTGTTTAGTTCATTTATTATTTAAAGCATAAATCTTGTACAGGTTGTCCATTGACGACCCTCTGAGTAGGTGCAGTAAATGCCTTTCATCCTGGCGGCCTCAGTCAGTGCTCACAGACCTGCTTGCTGAGCTTGGCAGGCCAGGTGAGAGCTGGAGCATGTAAGATAGCAGAGGTAATTGCACTTTACTTTCTGTTTAAGGGTACATGCGAAAAATGTGCACACAGTCGCAAATTCTGAGTTGATATGTAGAGAGAAAGAATCTTTCATTTAAAATGCAGTATTTCTTTCTACAAAATACTTGCTGGACAAGTTAAATCTTGTTAAACGTTTTAGCTATTGATATGGGCTGGATACTGAATTTAAAAGTTTGTTTAGAGTAGGCCATAGTAACATCACACTTAAGAATACTTAAGCAGAAGTGTTTTGTTGTTTTTTTTTTTTTTCTAATTTGCATCTGTGTCCTTGAACCCATTTTCCTTTCCCAGCTTGCTTTTAGTCTTGTGTCATTATACCAAGGGTCAGATGACTTGGAAAAAAGGCTAGTTTAAGTAATGTGCCGATTCTGCTGATGGGCTTACACGCCATTAAGAGACTTTATTCCAGGCCGAATGTGCCAGGTATTTAACTGGGAACTGGTACTAATTTCAGAGCTAATACTGAGCTGTTCCACATCAGTGCTTTCAGCAGGTGGCTTGAACTGACAGTGTAAAGAAAAAAGTGAGAGAAAATTACCATTGTACTTTAAATTTCTCTGATTGAATTGACTGATTATACTGTCAGAGGAGCATTGGGAAGCTGGCAGGGTTATGGGCAGTGAAGAAATGGCAGACTTCTTTTAGAGCTTGCCTGTTGGTTTTTGCACGGCCAAATATTTCAAAATGATAATAAGGTTTGATGTGAGGTTTTAATTCAGTACTTGTGAAAATTCATGTGTTCTCTGATATGTCTTTTAAAGCAGACAATCTTGTAAGGAGAGCCAGTGGTTTCCCTATCACCATTTTCTCTTATACAGCAAAGTATTGAAACATTGGATTCAAATTCCATCAGTCAATGTTAAACTACATTATTTTATATTTACAAAGAAGTTTCATAAAGATTTCAATTTTGTGAAGAAGCTTCACTTATCAGAGAATGGAATTGAGAACTTAAGTGTCTCAGGATGAAAAACTGTTTGTTTTATGTAATCGGTCTTATATCATGTTCTTAAATAAGATCTTCTGTGTAAGAAGTTCTTACCAGTCACAAATATTCCCAGTTGTCTTCTAAATTTATGATTATTTATTTTAAAATTCTATATTATTTAAATATTTTAAAATCTTCTTCAAATGAACAACTTAAAAAAAAACCACAGAGATACATTATTCTAGTTACTGTTAGTGGAATAATAATAATGGCAACTAATATTTATTGAATAGTTGCCACATACCAGGTACTTTACTAAGTGCTTCATGGTGTCCCATTTAATCTTCACAGTGACTACATAAGTAAATTTCTTTTGTATTCCTGTTACTGATGAGGAAATCATGGCCCAGAGAAGTTGGATAACTTTCCTGGGTACCCAGAGCTAGTAAGAGGCAGAGCCAGGGTGCTGACTCTCAGAACCCCATTGCTTCTCCTGTGTCAGCACAGGTGACTCTTTTTTTTTTTTTTCCTGTCAATTCACTGACTTCATTCTGTACTGGTGAGACAGGGAATTAATACAATAATTTCCCTTTTCATGGTTATCCCATTATGAATTTAATAGGACTTTTTGATATAGAGTTATGAGAATTCATAAGGGAATCATTTAAAATGCAGAAAAATGTACTGAAATATTCTATGAAAGGTGTAAGAGAGACAAGTTTAGCAGAGTGTAAGTCAGGTTTGGGGCAGAAGGAAAAATCAGTCAGGATAAATGGGTCAGCATTCATCATTTGTTCAACAAATACTTATTGTACTAGGTGCCAGGCATTGGACTCGGCCTGTCGGAAAGCACTGGGTGATTTATTTTTGTTGGGTTGACTCCCTGGTAGGATTATTCACAAACAACCTTTCGATGTAAATAGGAAGCTTAAATTGCAGAAGAGAAGGGTTAAAGTCTCTCTGGACTATGGTGTGTGAGTTTTGTTTCATTGCATAATCTTGTAGGCTATCCTCGTATTATCATTATTCTGATGCAGTGTAACAAACCAGCAGGAAACTGCATTCCATGGGATTTCTATGGGGACTACAGAGAATTCGTTCCAATGCTTACAGAGCAGCCGCTTGGAGCTTAAAGTAGCCTCAGGGCTAATGTGAGGAGCTGTGCAGCTCTACTACTGAACTGTAAAACTCAAAGCATGCGTAGTGTAAATAAAACAAGGTTAGTAGAATCATTTCTAATCTGGAGGCCTTATCAGAGCGTTGGCTGATAATTTATTGTTGAAAGAAGGAAAAAGGCAGGAGATTTGAAATACTATGCCTCACTGAAAATGTGAATACCTGTTTTTTTGCTTAGTTTAAAACTTACTCCCTCTCTTTTTTTTTTTAAAGCTTAATTGAAGGTACATTTTGAAAGAATGTGCACCATTTACCCCACTTCCTCCTTCCCCCAAACAAAACTGTCAAGCAGAGTGACACTTTCTGTAGCAAACTTATTCAGCCTAGGCTTATAGGAATCCATATTCGGGGGCATGTTGGTTTGATTTCTGTGTTCTGTCCACATTCTGTGAGTACTTTGTGTCCCCCCATCCCCAAAGTGTGTTTAGCAATGCTCCCTTATGTTAATAGAAGAATTGTCCTGCCTTCTTTAGCCACGCTCACATATTGGATGGTTAATGTTGCTAGGTACCAGCCCCATGAGGATAGTCTGTGGTCTCCCTACCATGCCTCCCCATGTGCTTCCACTACTGTCGGTGCTGTGCTGATGATAAGCTGCCAGACCGGCCTCATAGGCCTGTGACCTGTGACTCACCGAAGCCTCCCCCTCACCCCTCGGTTCAATTTGCTGCTGTCATCTTCTTGAAATCCTTAATAATGTTTAATCAAGGGGCTTCACCTTTTCATTTGGCACTGGGCTTTACTCCTCACATAGCTGGTCTTACCTGTTCTGTGGGCATCTTCCCCATTCCTGACCCCAGCAGCAGAGATTGTACCCTTCTGCCAACTCAGATGGTGCCTCATCCATGAAGCCTCCTAGTTTTTCCATAAACATAAGTATCTCTTCCCTTTGTATGTCCCTCAGTTACAGCCTGCATTCCACCCTGCCTTGAATTCACATTTGTCTTGCATGCACATCTGTCTCCCTCAGTAAGAGGTAGACTCTTGGAGGGAGGGCAGGCACTCTCCAAGGATCTTTGTATTTTTTTCCCTCCATATCCTAGCCCAATGCCTTTCAGTTCTCCATAAATGCTTTTTGAATTGAAGTGAATTAAATAATTTGCCCTTTTATCTGAAAGAGTAAAGAAATTTACATTTAATATAAGGCCCCTTTGATAGACATATTGCCTTCATTTCAGTTCTCTTCTGATGCAGAATTATGGTGCTGGCTTCCATTGAATGGCAAATGGGATGAGATGGTACACATACGATTCTGCCTCACTGATGAATTTGGGGTGGAAAAAATATAAATGAAATCATTTCACTAATTTTAAGACATTTAAAGAGTATGGAAATTGAGCTTAGGAGGAAAAGGTTAACTAAGGTTAAAGCAAATGCTTTTCATTTCACTTCGTATATCACTAAGTGGAGATTTAAAGGCACTGCTCTTTTCTTACCAAACTTTCTTATATTGCTCCTGGATTTCCTTTTAATGTAATTTAAGTAAGACATTCTCATGGTTTAGATCATTTTAATTCTGCATGCTTCACAAGGGCTATTTTCATATTGGAAATATTTCATAATATGATTCCTTGAGCCTCTTAGAAGAATAGAATTTACAACGCTTGGTATCTACACAGGAGGTAGAATTCTAGCAGGTTTAGAAACTTGTATATAAAGTTCAGACTTTGTTTATTAGCAACAAAAGACAATGCAGTTGACTCTACCACACAGATTTTTAGCAGAGGGGCCATGATCAGCTTCAGAAGTTCTATAAACTCTCTCAAAATGTATGCAAAATTTATTTTGAGGACATTCAAATCTCCTAGAGAGAGGGCTCCCAGGGCAATTCCTCAAAGTATTCAAGCCAAGTTAAGAACCAGTGGGCTAGCAAAGATGGAAAATGGAATGAATACACACACGCACAAACAGACACACACATACACACACACACACTTATATTGTAAAGATAAATTAACAAATCAATCTGCTGAAGACCAAATCCTGTGTTACATGCATTTGTGCTGTTGAAATCTGAAATGTGTGGACTACAAAATGTTGTATTCATTGAGTATTACACTATTATTTTTCTGAAAATAGAAGATAATACTAATTTTGATAAATATAGATTTATGTATTTATAAATGAGATCTCAGGTCCAGAATTTGTTCATTCTTGAATGCACATTTGTGAGCAATATGGTAAGAAACAGAGGAATTGGGCAAAACACAATTCCTTCACCATGCCACATAATAATAAGAGATACTGTTGCTAACTGTTACATTGGGAGGAAAAATCCAACTTCCAGACATGGTTATTCTAGAATATGGGAAGTTTAAGATGATATTTGCAGCATACCCATGTAAGGAATGACATACTTTACAATAACGAAAATCCTCGCTTAGAAGTGAATGAGGCAGCTTTAGGAAAATTCCATGCCCTGGGAGATGCGATCGCCTAAATAAGTCTCACGCACAGCCTCTGAATTTCTTGTGCATCTCTCAAAAGTGGGTTGGACAGCCTTCCATAGTTTTTGTGGCTTGTTTTTTTATTTAGCATTCTTTTCCTTATGTGTTACTTTCTTGACTGATTTCTGGGCTCTCTGAGCATTTAGGAGCAGCATAGCTACGGAAGAGCCCAAGATTGCATACCGACACTCAGCTTGGACTCACAGGCTGAGGTGCTCACCTGGAGCACATTTGCCTCTAAAATATGCAAATGTTAAAGTTGGGATAAACTCTGAGAAATCCTGGGATAGTTGCAGTTCTCTTTAGTATAGTTTAGAGACAGCCTACTGTGTGTAGAACAGCTGTAAGCACTAAAGGGAATTCGAAGGCAAACAAGACTATCCCTTGCCTTGAGGAGCAGAGAAGGTCACAAGGAAAACAAAGACACCAGACATCTGACCCCACCAGACATCCTCAGATGGAACAATTCAACCAAAGCTGTGAGAAGCATATCATTCCAAAGACAGGGGCCTGTCTGAGGAGGTAATTTGTAATTTTTAAAAAGGCTTTTGAGCTTACTTGGAGACATTTCCGAGTTGGAGCCCCAAGCACCTAAAGATCTTGTGTGATAGCTCTCAAAGCTGACTGCCCCTCATTTCCCTCTTTGCTATCCCTGTAGTTGGTGTAGAGTTCCCTAGTGGGACTCAGAAGGCACCAAGGATGCTTCCCGACTGCATTTTCCTCTCCTGATTCCTTCATTTCAGTCTCTACTAGCTTCCTTTTTCCCACTTCACATCCATGTCCTCTTCCCCTCTTCCCTCTTCCCCTCTTCCTTCTGCCATTCACGTTGGCCTTCCTCCTGTTCTGTCCCAACCATGATTTTTCTGTAACCTTTAACTCCAAGGCAGGCTCAAGCTCTAAGAAAGTAAAAAATGAGTCTTTCTCAAAGAGGATTTTGGTAAATTCTTGGCTTTTCCACTGTGATATGAGTTGAAGACACATTGTAATATGAGAAGTTTTTCTTAAAAGATGAATTCGTTTTTCAAAATTGTGCTTTCAGAAAAGTGAAGTATAATAATACTTGTAATCTACAGTAGAACACTTCATAAGAACATGTTGGGAGTTTTGTAGCCCTCTGGTGGAGTGGCATAAGAATCCATAATGGAAATAATGATGACCTGGATTTTCACTGTTTTCAAGATGGCAAAATGATAGCTTTTCCTTTTTTCTAAATACTCTTTCATTTGAGGGCCACATTTTGTTCACTGCCATGTGGCTGAGTATCTCATCATTTATTTTTAATACTTAAATTTTTTTCTTTTTTGTGAACTACTGTTTCAATCCAAATTTCAGAGTGGGCCGGGCACGATGGCTCATGCCTGTAATCCCAGCACTTTGGGAGGCCAAGGCAGATGGATCACTTGAGGTCAGGAGTTGGAGACCAGCCTGGCCAGCATGGCAAAACCCCCTCTCTACTAAAAATATGAAAATTAGCTGGGAGTGGTGGTGGGCACCTGTAGTCCCAGCTACTTGGGAGGCTGAGACAAGAGAATTACTTGAACCCAGGAGGCAGAGGTTGCAGTGAGCCGAGATCATGCCACTGTACTCCAGCCTGGGTGACAGAGCAAGACTCTGTCTCAACAAAAAACAAACACAAAATTGAGAGTGAATAAAGTGTGTAGTATTTTAAAATCTTTACCAATGCATTTCATTTTTGTTAGGATTTTATTACATGATTAATCACAGAAATTTAAAATTGAGGGGATTGTAAATAAGAAATTGGTGGGCTATGAGTACAGAAAGGCTGCCAGGTTTTCAAAATGCTGTTTTGCTTTTGTGTTATGCAAATGAATAGTCATAAGCTTTTGTATGAAAGCAGTTTAACATGGAGAAAATAGTATTGAATTGAAATCAGACCTAAGTTTTAGTCTGAGTTATAAGACCTTGTCGGTACCTGATTCTCGAAAGGTCACAGCAGCTTATCTGGAAAACTTTTCTTTACATCAGTGAAAAGTGACCTAGTACATGACTTCTGATACATCTTGTAGTTTTGTGGTTTGGGGATTTTGACATCGTTACAAAAATTGGAAAGTCATGCTTTATGGAATCTTTGCTGGGCAGAGGGGGTGTACATTATGATAATTTCTTAAATGTGAGTAGATGAATTAAAACACAAAACTATCTCTATACTGAGAGTTACAGGCATACCTTAGAGATAATGCAGGTTCAGTTCCAGACTACTACAATAAAACGAATATCACAATGAAGCGAGTCATATTTTTGGTTTCCAAGTGCATATAAAAGTTATATTAACATTATGCTGTAGTCTAAGGGTGCAATAGCCTTATGTCTATAAAAAAAGTGTATGTCTTAATTAAAAATACTTTATTTCTAAAAACATGTGAACAATCATCTGAACTTTCAGGGAACCATAATCTTTTGGTTGGTAGAGGGTCTTGCCTTCATGTTGGTGGCTGCTGGCTGATCATGTGGTGGTTGCTGAAGTTTGAGGTAGCTGTGGCAATTTCTTAAAACAAGACAATGATGAAGTGTTCCCCATTGATTGACTTGACCTTCCATGAAAGATTTCTCTAGCATGTGATGCCATGTGATAGCATTTTATCCACAGTAAAACTTCTATCAAAATTGTAGGCAATCCTCTCAAATCCTGCTGCTGCTTTACTAATTAAGTTTGTTATTTGTTGTCACTTCAACAATGTTCACAACATCTTCACCAGGAGTAAATTCCATCTCAAGAAACCAGTTTCTTTGCCCATCCATAAGAAGCCACTCCTCATCTGTTCAAGTTTGATCGTGAGATTACGGTAGTTCAGTCACATTTTCAGACTCTACTTCTAACTTGAGTTCATTTCCATACATCTGCAATGACTACCTTCACTGGAGTTTTGAACCTCTCAAAGTCATCTATGAGGGTTGGAATCAACTTCTTCCCATCTTCTGTTAATGTTGATATTTTCACCTTCTCCCATGAATCAAACATGTTCTTAACAACATCCAAAATGGTGAATCCTTTCCAGAAGGTTTTCAACTGACTTTGCCCAGATCCATTAGAGGAATCACTACCTACGGCAGTGACAGTCTTATGAAATGCATTTTTTAAGTAGTAAGACTTGAAAGTCAAAATCACTCCTTGACCTGCAGAATGGATGCTGTGTTAGCAGGCACGAATGCAGTGTTAATCTCCTTGTACATCTCCATCAGAGCTCTTGGGTGACCGAGTGCATTGTCAACGAGCAATAATATTCTGAAAGGAATCTTTTTTTCTGAGTAGTACATCTTCACTGTGAGCTTAACATATTCAGTAAACCATGCTGTAAACACTTTACCGTCATGCAGCCTTCGTCGTTCCGTTCCTTGAGCACAGGCAGAGTAGATCTACCACTATTCTTAATGGCCCTAGGATTTTCAGAATGATAAATGAGAGTTGGCTTCCACTTAAAGTTACCAGCTGCTTTAGCTTCTAATAAGACTATCAGCCTGTCCCACAGCTTCTCCATCAGCACTTGCTGCTTCACCCTACACTTTTATGTTATGGCATCTTTCCCTAAACCACATAAACCAACCTCTGCTAGCTTCCAACTTCTCTTCTGCAGCTTCCTCACCTCTGTCAGCCTTCATAGAACTGAAGAGAGTTAGGGCCTTGCTCTGGATTAGGTTTCGGCTTATGGGAATGTTGTGGCGGGTTTCATCTTCTGTCACTAAAACTTTCTCCCTGTCAGCAATAAGCCTCTTTTCACTTTCGTATTATTTGTGTGTTCACTGACTGGAGTAGTGGTTTTAATTTCTTAAAACAACTTTTCCTTTGCACTCACAATGTGGCTAACTTCTTGGTGCAAGTGACCTAGCTTTTGGCCTATCTTGCTTTTCGACATGCCTTTCTCACTAAGCTTCATCGTTTCTAGCTTTTGACTTAAAGCAAGAGATGGGTGACTCTTCCTTTCATTTGAATGCCTAGAAGCCATTGCAGGGGTACTAATTGGCCTAGTTTTAATATTTTTATGTCTCATAGAATAGAGAATCCTGAGGAGAGGGAGAGATGAGGGAGAAGAGCCAGTCAGTGGAGCAGTCAGAACACACACAATTATTAAGTGTGCCATCGTATATAAGCATGATTTGTGTACCCCCGAACAAATGTAGCAGTGACACCAAAGATCACTGATCACCCACCACATAACAGATATAATAATAATGAAAAAGTTTGAAAGATGGAATGAATTACCAAAATGTGACACAGAGACATGAGTGAGCACACGCTGTTGGAAAGATGGCACCGATAGACTTACTCGATGTAAGGTTGCCACAAACCTTCCATTTGTAAAAAGCTCAGTATATGTGGTGCAGAGTGAAGCGAAATGCAGTAAGACGAAGTATGCCTGTACTTGAGAGTAGAGTCTCCTCATTTTTGTATTCCTAGCCTGCTGCAACTCTTGACATGTAGCAAACATTCAAAAGCTGTTGACTGAATGAAAAACAATTTCTGAGATTGCATATAAAAATTAAAAATTGGCCAGACCCGGTGGCTCAGGCCTGAAATCTCAGCATTTTGGGAGGCCAAGGCAGGCAGATCACTTGAGCTTAGGAATTCGAGGCTATCCTGGGCAACATGGTGAAACCCCATCTCTACAAAAAATAAAAAAATTAGCCGGGTGTGGTGGTCCATGCCTGTAATCCCAGCTACTTGGGAGGCTGAGGCAGAAGAATAGCTTGAACCTTGGAGGCGGAGGTTGCACTGAACTGAGATCATGCCATAGCACTCCAACTCCAACCTGGGTGACAGCCAGACCCAGCCTTAAAAAAGAAAAAATTAAAAATTGCATACAGAGTAGATTTGTTAAATGAAGTTCATCTTATATCAAAAATTGTCTACTTAATAAACTTCTATCTGATTTTGTTAGCATAGACCACTTGCCTAATAGGTCTTGGTAATAGTTTAGGTTACATGTGATTACTAAATTTCTAAAAAAGGAGGTTATTATTAATCATGTAATTTTAGTAAGAGAAAAACTTTATTTTCCTAACAGGAGCATATTGTTCTAATCAATATGAGAAGTTTTAATGTTTTCAGAATTGCTTGTTTTTGTTTTTCTATAACTTGAACAAAAAATTGAGGAAAAGAGATTAGCCTGATAACTCCTGCCTTATATGTTTCTGTAATTTCAAATGTGTATGAAACTATTTAAAAATATTTCAAATATCTTTGGACTTGGAAATTATTAGGTTGCATTTTATTTTTTTCTCTTGAAAAATTACTGCAAAACTAGGTTGTAGCAAGCTAAGTTTCATCATTATTGTCTAGCAAGCTTTATGTGCCAAGTTATGAACTCCCAGATATTAGAGTTTAAAATAGCAGTGATGCCACTATAATATTAATGATAAATGTATGCCATATGTTTGAAACATTTAAAAATGATCATAGCCTTAAAGCCAAAAGGAGCTGGAAAATATTAATGGTATAGGAACTGTCCTATTTGGTTCTGAATTATATATAGCAGAGAGAGATAGAGATAAATTGCATAATAAATCAAAGTTCACGTGGTATATTGTTTATTTTTTAAAAAAACTACAAAAACTTTCTGTTTATGCAACATGTCAGCTATTTGAAAAAAAGATGAATAGTTTCTGATTCAGGTTTGTTTCAAGAATGAATATTTAGCACCCAATGGTATCATACTGAATGTAGGAAAATAATTACAGTGTATGTTTAACCAGGAAGAATTCTAGGAAAGCATTGACTTTTTATACTTTGAATGTGCTTTTATTCTCTGATGAATTTGTACCTTTTGTGTCTTTTTGATTTATAAAAGTCAGATGTTTTAACCTTCCTTTCAAAAACTGTAGCAGCAATATCATTCAGTAGTGTGTGTAAGATTATATTGTCAATAATTAACAGGAAATGTTTCTTCCTGATAATTCTGTTGTATTAAAACATGATGATTGTCAGAGAATTACAAACATTGGGAAATGTTTTTTGATGAATGGACAGAAATTAGTTACAGAATCCACTGGTAACCAGAACAAAAAAAAAAGACAGACTTTCCTAATATTTTAATATTCGAAGCAAGTTGCTATGTGAGGAGGTTTCAGAGATTTGCGTATTTTTTGCAGACATGATTTACTATAGAAATAGTGTGTTATGCTCTCTTTAAAATTTTACAACTAATTGATTTAATTAATAGTCTATAAGCCCTGGAGTACTCTGTCCTCATTTTGGACAGTAGTCTCTTCCTTTGCCTTTGAGGTGCAGATGCCGTTTAGCCATCTATGACTTATCCTATACATGGCACATCAGCATGCCCCTAACCAAAAGAATCACAGGACTACTGAACTGCTTATACAGATTTCTAATACAGAGCTTGAAAAGCTGCAGTATCTCACATTACAGGTGGAAGAGCCTTGGTACGGTTATCACTGTGGTAGCTATTTACTTCTAATGTGAGATGCATGTGTGCCAAATAACTTATTCCTGGAATGATTTTGAAAATAGTACCATAGATTATTCATGAATGCATTCATTCATTAATTCAACAACATTTATTGCAAAATAATTCCCAAGGAGCTAAGTAAATGTTTGTGTCTGTTGTGCCTCATTTTAACATGTGGGTCCAGTTAGTCCCCTACTTCTGCTAATGTCCTGACGTTTTCACTCACGGTCTTGTCTAGTGGGCTCCATCAACTCATTTGTTGCTTACCTGGTCCAGGAGTCTATTAATCTCCACACCTGATCTTTACAGATAAGTCAGAGGCTAAATGGAGATTCTTGAAATGAGATAAGGAAATGATTAAAACTTAAAGAGAATAGGAGCAAGGAAGAAATTTTAGGATGGAGTGGAGATGAAGAGGGCCTTAGGGACAGCTGGAAGAGCCAGATGGGAGGATGGAGAGCTAGCAGCGATGGCGGGATTTGAAGTGGTGTTTCAGGGATTCCATGGAGAGAATATGCAAGGGAAACATATGGAATATCATGGTCACAACCATTCACCAGACTCGTTGGTTTCTTCACTGGTCCATTTCATGTGACTCGTAGATTGATATGAAAAAGAAAACAAACATTGAGGAAAAGCATGGTATCTTTGCAGATATTTTAGTATTGTAGATATGTCCTAAGAATACTGAATTTTTTTTCTCTGATACTTACGCAAAGATTTTTTTATATCCAGGAACCAATGAGAAACTGTAATTCAGTTGATGTGTTTGAAAAATATTGATTGACATAATTTAAAATGTAGATGGTAAAGGCAAAATACTTGTATAAGGTTATACCAAAAATGTTTTTGACAAAGTTTTTGTTGTACTTTTCTAGAATTTGAAGGGTTTTCATCAAGTGAAATACCTATTCTGTGGATTTTTAGAACGGGCAGAGTTGCTGTTCTGTCCTTTCCTGAAAATGTTACCATTAAAAAAATTTGTACAAAATTATTCTCCATTTCCTCAATGTTATATTGACCAAATAAAAACTGAAATTTGTGCAGAGAATTTTTTTAGGAAGCATACCTATTTGTTTCAAAAGGAAACAAAATAAAATGGAAGCGGTGTTTAAATGATTTTTATTCATAGTGTTAAAATGGTTATAGGAAAAATTCACATTTTTCCTTAACACATTGTAACAAGCAATTAACTTTTTGGCATAGTGATAAATCTGCTTCTCTAAGAAGGTGTTTTGTGTTTTAATAAGTGGCAATACATGCTGGTATGTTCATTTTTATTGAATAGTTGAGTGAAAAAAAAGTAAATTTAATTCATAAGGTTGCCTTGGGCTTATTGAGATTTTACATACAGCATCCCAATGGGATGACATCATATTCAATAGAGTATTATTTTTAAAAAAATCATTAGCAACAAACCTTCTTAAAGTATCCTAGTATTTGTAAAATGTTATCATTTTTTATCTACTCAGTCTCCTAAAATAAAATCATAAATTCTTTAGTAATGTTGAATCAATAGTATTTGAGTCTGGTTTTAAAACAACAACAAAAAAAATCAAAAGTTACTTATCCAGAGGCAGGAATTTAAAAATGCTTGCTATCATTTGTATATCCATGTATTTATAAATTTGCTTGTTCATCCATTCAATTTTATTACATACCTGTTCTATTTTAAGAGGAAATAGATAGGTCTTAAGATTATCCATCTAGAAATATATAAACATAGTTGTGATTTATACACTATTAGTGAAGTCAAATACTGCCTGCTTAGCAAATTATGCCAAAGAACAACCAAAAAAACTAGCTATATAAGTTTTCAAAAAATAATTTTTATTGTGGTAAAGATACATAACATAAAATTAGCCATTTAACCATTTTATGTATACAGTGGCAATAACTACATTCACAGTGTTGTGCAGCCATCACCACTATTTTCAAAAGTTTTCATGACTCCCAAACAAACTCTGTACCCATTAAACAATAGCCCCTCCCTGCTTATCCCTCCTTTCCCTACCCTCTGGTAACTTCTAATCTACTTTTTCTCTCTATGAATGTGCCTGTTCTAGTTATTTCACATAAGTGGGCTCATAAAATATTTGTCCTTTTGTATTTGGCATGTTTCACTTAGCATGAATTACTTATTTCTTACGTGTTGTAGCATGTATCAAAAATTCATTCCTTTATGTGGCTGAATAATATTCTACTGTATGTAAATGCCACATTGGTTTATCTGTTTATCTGTTGATGGACACTTGGGTTCTTTCCACCTTTTGGCTATTTTGAATAATACTGCATGAATGTTGGCATACAAATATCTCCTTGAGTCTCTGATTTCCATTATTTTGAAGATATACCTGGGAGTGGAATTACTGGGTCAAATGGTAATTCTGTGCTGAAGTTTTTGAAGAACCACAAAATTATTTTTCATAGGAGTTGTATTATTTTATATTTCTACCAGCAATGTATGGGGGTTTCAGTTTCTCCATATCCTTGCCAAGACTTGTTATTTTTCTTTTTTCTTTTAAATCATAGCCATCCTAATGGGTGTGAAGTGAGATCTAATTCTGGTTTGCATTTCCTTAATGACTAATGATACTTAGCATCTTTTTCATGGGCTTACTGGCTATTTGTATATCTCCTTTGTAGAAGTGCCTATCCAGATTCTTTATTTTTTAATTAGGCTGTTTATCTTTTTATTATTATTATTATTATTATTATTATTATTATTATTATTATTATTATTATCTTTGAGACAGAGTCTTGCTCTGTTGCCAGGCTGGAGTGCAGTGGCGCAGTCTCGACTCAGTGCAACCTCCACGTCCCAGGTTCATGCCATTCTCCTGCCTCAGCCTCCCAAGTAGCTGGGACCACAGGTGCCTGCCACCATGTCCGGCTAATTTTTTGTATTTTTAGTAGAGACGGGGTTTCGCCATGTTGGCCAGGATGGTCTTGATCTCTTGACCTCGTGATTCACCTGCCTCGCCCTCCCAAAGAGCTGGGTATCTTTTTATTATTTAGTTTTAGTTCCTTATATATGCTCAATATTATAGTCTTATCTAATATGTGATTTGCCAATAATTTTTCCCATTCTGTATGTTGTCTTTTCATTTTCGTGATAGCATCCTTTAATGTAAAAAAAAGATTTACATATTAATGATGTTCAATTTATCTTTTGTTTGCATCTGTTGCTCATACTTTTGTTGTCATATCCAAGAATCCACTGCCAAATCCAAGGTCCTAAAGATTTCCCGTTTTTCTTTTAAGAATTTTATAGTTTTAGCATTGATCCATTTTACATTCAATTTTGTAATTGATATGATGTAGAGGTCCAACTTCATTGTTTTGCATGTGGAAATTCAGTTGCTCCAGCACAGTTTGTTAAAGAAACTGGTCTTTCTCTATTGAGTGGACTTGTACCCTTGTTGAAAATCAATTGACCATAGATGTATGGGTTTATTTCTGAACTTTCAATTCTATTCCATTGGTCTATATGTCTATCCTTATGCAAATGCTACAATGTTATGATTATTGTACCTTTGGTGTAAGTTTCAAAATCAGGATGTGCAACTCCTTCAAATGTGTTCTTTTTCAAGACTGCTTTGGCTATTGGGAGCCCCTTACACTTCCATATGAATTTGAGTATCAGCTTTTTCATTTCTCCAAGAAAAGGATGTTGGAATTTTGATAGGCATTGAAGTGAATTTTTTTTTTTTTCTTTGGAGACACTCTGTCGCCAGGCTGGAGTGCAGTGGTGCGATCTCAGCTCACTGCAACCTCTGCCTCCTGGGTTCAAGCGATGCTTTTGCCTCAGCCTCCCGAGTGGCTGGGACTACAGGTGCACACCACCACACCCAGCAAATTTTTGTACTTTTAGCACAGATGGAGTTTCACCATGTTGGCCAGGATGGTCTCGATCTCTTGACCTCGTGATCTGCCTGCCTTGGCCTCCCAAAGTGCTGGGATCACAGGCATGAGCCACCGCACCTGGCCGAAGTGAATCTTTACATTGCTTTGGGTAGTACTGATATCTTAACGATATTAAGCCTTCTAATTCATGAACATGGAATGTCTTTCCATTTATTTTTAATAATATAAATTTCTCAGGAATTTGAATTTGACTTCTTTCAGCAATATTTTATAGTTTTCAATGTACAAGTATGTACTTGGCTAAATTTATTTCTAGGTATTCTTTTAGATGCTGTTATAAATGGAATTGCTTTATTTTCCTTTTTTGCAGTGTTCATTCCCAGTCTAGAGAAATGCAACTGATTTTTTGTCTGTAGATCTTGTAACCCTGAACTTTGCTGAATTAATTTAGATGCTCTAGTAATTTTCTTATGGATTCTTTGGGATTTTCTATATAGGATCATGTCATCTGTGAACAAAGATAGTTTTACTCCTTTCCTTCCAATTTGATATATTGTATTTCTTTTTCTTTTCAAACTGATCTATCAGTAACTTCCAGTACAATGTTGAATAGCATTGGTAAAAGTAGGCATACTGTCTTTTTCTCATGTTAGGAGAAAGCTTTCAGTCTTCCCATTGAGTGTGATGCTAGCTGCACATTTTTTGCAAATGTCTTTTTTCATGTTGTAGAAAATCCTTTTTTAGTCCAGTTTATCTGAATTTTTAAATAATGATGTTTACTTTTGTCAAATACCTTTTTTAAAAAAAATCAGTTAACTTGATCACGTGTGTTTTTTCCCTTTGCTCTCCCAATGTGGTGTATTACATTTTTGAAGCACCTTTAAATTACTGGGATAAATCCTACTTGGTCTAATTATGTTAATATGATGTTGGAGTTGGTTTGCTAGAGGAAGCTATATGAGTCTTGTATGTTGCTAGACTACCATTCAAGATTGTTGTGGATGCCTCCTTTGGCAAGGCTTTTCTCTATGAGAAATGACAGAACATTTCAGTCTGAACTATTTGAGTGTATCAAAATATTTGTGTACTTAAATTTTTAGAACTAGTCTCTATATTTAAGGAAAACAAAAACAATTTTATCTATAATGTTAGAAATACTTAAGAAGTTTCTACTAGGTGTTAGGTGATGGGCTAAGTGTTTTTACTATGTTATTTCATTTAAAAAGTAACAACTGTTAATAAATAAAAGGCAACAACTCATATTATCTTCATTTTACAAATGAGGATATGGAAGCTTAGAGCTAGGAAATTGTAAAGCAAGGGGTTTTAGTCCCTTTCTTCTTGACCTCAGCCTCTTACCCCTAAATCTATATTATTATGTCTGATCTGAATCGTAAGTCTGTTTACAACACTGCAAAGGAGGAATAGTAGTGGCTACAACTAAAGAATACCATACAGTGGGGTCATTTTTATATTTTTACATTCCCCAATTCAGAACTCTTGAAACATAGTAAAGAGTGGAGGAATGGATGGGAAACATATTAAAGGAAATCCAAGAAGGGCATGAAGAAAATCTTTTAAATTCTAAATGCACATGAATCAGTCTTTGTCATTTCTAAACATCTTAGGCATTTTAGAGGTCACCAAGATTTTTCAGAAAAACAACGTGATTCTTCTATGTAAATATTATGACATAACAGGTGTGTTGGCTAGTGATAAGATATTCTGCCAAGCAACAAATAATTGCACATGAATCCCAGGAAGATGTTTGCCCTCGGGTATATTTGAATGTAATTTTTAAAATGGCATTCTATTTTTTCTCAGCATCAGAAATAGCTGCATATCCCTATTTTGAATGGTAAGGATGACACTATTTTAACCCAATATATTTTATTTTTAATGTTCTAAAATGTTACTGTGAAATGTATCTTAAGATACCTCCTTTCCTACCCCAACTCTTGTACCTGGCTAAAGCCTTAAATTTTTTTATTTTTTATTTTTTTTTTATCATGTCTCCATTAAGAATTCTTCTCAGGTTTTCCAAGCCTTGGTTCGCCACTTCTGAATTCTCCCATAGCATCCTATACTTACCTGTCTGTGGCACTATCACTGCACCATTCTGTTAAATAAGAGAAAAAGGAAAGCATCATTTTACCTGAGATTTGCGTTTTTTATTAGCAATGTGGTTAATCCTTGTAGTTAATAAGAAAGCACATGTTCTTAATGTTGCAAATAATCATTCATGATTTAATACTTAAGTAAAAGACAGGGTAGGCTGGGCATGGTGGCTCAGACCTGTAATCCCAACACTTTGGGAGGCCGAGGCAGGCGGATCATGAGGTCAGGAGATCGAGACCATCCTGGCTAACACGGTGAAACCCCATCTGTATTAAAAATACAAAAAATTAGCTGGGCGTGGTGGCGGGCGCCTGTAATCCCAGCTACTTGGGAGGCTGAGGCAGGAGAATGGCATGAACCCTGGAGGCGGAGCTTGCAGTGAGCAGAGATCGTGCCACTGCACTCCAGCTTGGGTGACAGAGCGAGACACTGTCTCCAAAAAAAAAAAGACACGGTAGGGGTGGTGAAATGTTTTATGGAATTCAGTAGTGATGACAGATTGAATAGGGAGGTATGAACACATAGCTATATAATTAAGGCTAGGAAGTTTCATGTCCTGATCAGCAGGTCCATCATAAAGAAATGTTGTATGTACCTCATGTTTTCCCACCACTCTAATTTCATGAAGAGTCACTAGAGCACTCCCCAGTGAAGGATTATCTGATGTTACTGCTTCAATTTTTGACTTCACCTCATATGGCATTTATGTTTTTATGAATGAGGAGAGATACCATTGGAGGAGGTGGTGATTTTAAACTGGACAGCTGGGGAACCAAATTAGATAAATCTGAAACTCCGTGCTTAAAGATGACAAGGCCGTTAGTATGAATGAGTAGATGTATAATAGAAGTATTGTGCAGTTGTGTATATTTATGGGAGGAAAAGAGGAAGGAGGGGATCAGGCAGAGTGAGGAGGTATTTGTGGAGTTATTCACATGAATATTGAAATCTTCCATAATAAGTATTGTGCACTAAAAGAAGAAAGTGATGTCAGATAATCAGATTGTATGGGTTCAAATATGAAGAACAGGCATAAAACTGGGAAAGGGACTGTCTCAATCTTGCACAGTGAGATAGTGGGACAATGAGTCCCTCCCATGTGATGATTTACTGTCTTTTGGTTCAGGGAGAATTTTGCTGTGATTCCATATTTGTGCAGTATAACTGGAAGAAATTGTTAATGTAATTTCAAATATTATCTTTGAAAAATTTAGTAGTTGGGTAGATGATGCCCCATAATGCTTTTATGTTACCTAATTGGTAACTTGTTAACATTTTTATTTAATATCAGTGAAGAAAGAATTAAAATTAAATGGCTGCTATAAAATGTGATTAGTAATTCAAGTGACAAAAGTGGAATGTCTCTCATCTGGGCTCATGCATATTTTTCTCCAGCTTCCTCCTTAGCAATATGCCCCTTCCTACTTTCTGTCAGCCAGTTTTACTGCATGTAAATAAATGCATGTAAATGGCGAGCAAACAACCCTTTAGAAATCCTTTTCTGTCTGAAACCACTGCTTTCCACATATTTTGACAGATACGCAGATAGTAAGGTGTACAGTGCTTTTCACTTTTCTCCTTGTTTCTCCGTGGTTCTTTGCTGGCTACCCCACATATATATGATTTTTCTCCAAGTATTATAGTATAGTACATTATTTAATGACAGGATCTTTCTTTTTGAAATCTTCGTCCTTCCGCTAGATACCAGGCTGTATGCAGAGCAGTCAATAGGTAATCAATAAATGATTGATGAGTGAAAAATCGATTGAATGAATAAACCATATGGAATCTTTTAAAGAAGATGGCAATTGTGTGTTAGGTATATATTTTAAATGTATGACCTGTGCATTTAAATGTAATAGTTTATTTTAATATTAAAAATGCACTTTATATTTTTTTTCTGGATGTTCATAGTACTATAAACAAACATAGTAGTATGAAATATGTAAGTAGTTTGGAATTTTGAACACTTTTCTCCATGGCACCTCTCTATTGCCTTTGTTTTCTATTGTATTTCTTCAGTTATGTCAAATTAAGCAATATCTCATAGCATAATTTATTTTATAGGTGGTTTAAATAAAGTGCATTATTTTAACCCCTAAAACAAACTTAAAGGTTGTAACAAATAAAACAAGTGCAGCAGTAAAATGCATGAAGATATAGTTGTATTACTTGATAATAATTACCATTTGCTAGTACAATTTTATTATTATAATCACATTTATTTTTCTTGCCTTTAAATTTGACTCTGTCAAGGGTGTGATTATTGTCAACATATTTTTTCACTCTAGGTTCCAAATTTTTTCCTTTATACTCAACCTGTGATTCTCCACATGGGGTTCTGGTTCTGCCCAGCTGGTCCTTCATCATTTCTCTCTACTCTTTCACACCAGCATGTGGGCTGGCTGAAACCTCCCCATCATTAAAACAACCTCTTTACCCTATGTCCCCTATTCCTTCATAACCAATTTTTTGGAAACAGCAATGAATGCTGAAAATTTCCACTTCTTTATAGTACCCAGGCTTCGTTCCCACTGTCTCCCATCCTCTGCCTTCAGGGAAATTCTTCTGGCAGTGACATTGAATTGTCAACAGCCAGTGGCCTTTCTTCTCATCTATTGGCTTTGTGGACAACTCCCTTCTTCAAGAAAATATCTCTTCCTTGGACTCTTGTCACACCTTTCTTTGGGTATCCTTCCACCTTTAAGTTGCCTTGAGGGCTCATATTTTTGCCACTGCTTCTTTAACTCTTGATGTACCTTAGAAATCCATTCTTGGGCTGGGTGCGGTGGCTCATGCCTGTAATTCCAGCACTTTTGGAGGCCGAGGCAGGCGGATCACTTGAGGTCAGGAGTTCAAGAACAGCCTGGCCAACATGGTGAAACCCCGTCTCTACTAAAAATAGAAAAATTAACTGGGCATGGTGGTGGGCACCTGTAATCCCAGCTACTCGGGAGGCTGAGGCAGGAGAATTGCTGGAGCCTGGGAGGCGGAGGTTGCAGTGAACTGAGATTGCACCACTGCACTCCAGCCTGGGCGACAGAGTGAGACTCTGGTTTTTTTTTTTTTTTTTTTTTGAAACAATCTGTTCTTGGATTTTTCATGCCTTGCTTTGTGTTCTCTGTGCTGGCCCATCTAATCTAAGCCCAGGGCTTAAATGCTGTCCTGTGTAGGTGTTCTTCTCCATCACGCCTGTGTCTGCCTAGACAGACCCACGTCTCCCAACCAAAAGGTTGCATAGTGTCCTGGTCATTCCCTCTCTTCCACTTCCCTGGTAACCTTGTAATTGTAGTCTTCATGGAATTCAGAGTGACCTTCTAAAGTCATATCTCTCCATTGCTTATGATCCTTTCAAGACCTGTCATTGCCTAAATATGAAGGCCAAATCTGTTGGACGACTTTTAAGGGAATTTCATTGTCTGATCCTTGCTGAACTCTCATTTGCTTTTCTCCACTCCTCCCATCTGCAAGCCATATTCATGTGCCCCATAAGTTGCCATACTGCTTAATGGCTTCTCATTTTCCTCGTGATGCTCCTTTTGTTCCAAGACACCCAACTTATGACAGTCAGTATCCCTGAAAACTCCCATTTGTAATGACTTGTCTGAAGGACCACTTATCTAGTGAAACCTTCCTTGATCTGACCTGAGGTAAGATTGTCCATAATTTCTCCTTCGTAGCATGGCTGTACCCTGAGCTATAGTTCCTGCCATCTGTGCCAGTTTATACTGTAGTCAGGAACGAAGTCAAACAAGCACTTTGAGCTTTCTGTGATTGGTCCTTGAATAGGGAGGGGCACGATGCCACAGAGCCTCTTGGGAGAACACAGGATGCAGACTCCAGAGAAAGCGACTGCTAAGGGGAGATTTTTAAGGATAGGCAGGTCTTATTTTGGAAAGGGGGAAGCGGCAGAGGGAGATGATGCTAGCAGGAGAGGCCCTGGAGAGGAGAGTGAGAGAAGGGCTGACCAATCTCCTTAGGTGTGCCTGGAGTATCAGTTCAAGGAGCGTAATGGAGAAGGGAGCAGGAGCTGGTTCATACGAGGCCTTTCCAATATGTTGATGAGTTTGGAGCTTATGGTAAAGGCAATGAGAAGCCATACAAGTTTCTGAGTAGGAGAGAGACTTGGGAAGGGTACACTGTAGACAGATCTCTCTGATTACAGTGAAGAGAAAGGATTAGAGGGGGGCCAGTGAAATGGGGTGACAAAGGAGTTAGGGGGTTATTGCAGTAGTTCAGAAAAGATGATAGTGGCTGAGAGTAGGTAGTAGCACAGATGGAAAGAAATTGGGTTCTAGAAATTCTTAGGAGGGATAAGAGAACCTGTAAGTAACTGGATATCTGAGATTGTTAGGGGAAGAAGAAATACAGGATGCTGCCCGGTGTTCTGATGTGGACAGTGGGTGGTGCCATTTAACAAGGATAGGCACCAGTGGGGAGAGTCAAGCTTTCTCAGGAAGATGGAGATCTGTTTGGTGCTTCACGTTCCTGTGTAACATGAACATAGGGAAGGCCAATAGGCAGCCTGAAACCTAGAAGAAAGTCTTATCTGCCTATCTTCTTTTTTTAAATCATGTCTTATTCATCCTCAAATGTCTTATGACTGTTATCCAGTTGGCTTTAAGAACTCTTTCAATGAATGAATGAATGAATGAAACAGGAATACTCCCTAGGGTGATCCAATCCTCTCCACTCTTGTCCACAAAGGGCTTATTTGGATCATTTAGCCAATCAAGATTACCCTGCTAGCCTTTCCAGGATTCTTACCGTGAATGCTTCTAGTACAGTGGAAGAACCAGAAACAAAAGTACATTCTAAAATACAGAAAAAAATGTAAGGACCATTTTCCTCCTCAGTATGAATGCGTATTTTCTTATCCCATATTTGTGGCGTTATCTGCCTTTTTTCTCCTTGAGAGTCAGGATGTTTGGGATTTTAATGAAGGTTTCACATAAAGAGCCAGATCCTATTTTGTGTTATCCATGCTAATGTTCAGATAATGAAAAATGGCTATAGTTTTAAAGTCTAAGTAGTTCAAATTTCTGCAGGGTACACTTACCACATAATGAGAAACCGAATCATGCTTTCTAAAGTGGATCCTATCAAATATCATTTCCTCCTATATTTATATTCAGTTTGGAGTTAATCTGGCATTATCCCTAGGTATTATATAGGAATGGTGGTAAGGATTCTTGTTATTCTTGCAAAATAGTGTTGCCTAAAATTTAGCTAATGTGTTCTTGAAAGAATGGAGAATTTCTTGGAAAATCACAGGAACACAGACACACAGACTCCTTACACTCACTCCCATGTAAGGAGTTTAGTGGACCTTATTGTAATACTGGCCAAGGAAAATCTTCAGAAGAGAGCCACTCGGGAACTGAAGATGTTCTTTTTGGTTCCTTTGGCAGTAAGGGAACCTGTGAGTCAAGGTTAAGACTTTGAGAGCTAAATAATACAACTGACTAGGCTTTTTTTCCCCTACCAGTAAGCAATCCCCAAGGTCACGGACTCTTGTCTTCAAAAATTCTAGAGACCTGAAGTGATTAAGGATTGAACTTTCTTCTGTTTATCGTATACCACAAGGGAAGAAATCAAGTGAATCTGAGCTCTGATGAGAAATGCTTGGGTCTCAGTCAAGGTAGTTGCAATCAGAATATAATTCAAGATGCTGGGTTAGGAGATCACTGATTTCTGCAAAAAGACAAGTAGACTCCCCCCCACCCACAAGTCACTCTTGATCTTCATTTTTAACTTTGCTTTGCAAATTAAGCCTTTAAAAAAGCATCCTTGATTGAGGTGAACCATGCATACTTTTAAGTTACGTTTTGTTTAACTCTATCTCTGCAGTATAAGTACACTCTGGTTGTGCCTGTGCACTTGGAGACCTGTTTGGTTGAAAATACTGAAATAATTTTGTAAAACATTATCTTATAGTGTTGAGGGCTATAATGATTTTATTGTAGAGATGGTCTGGTCACCAACAGTGAAATAATACAACTTAAGTATTTTTTAAAGTGAATCTTTTTGCATAGATATACTCAATTATCATCTCTGTGCTGGTGGCTCAATTATTTTACCCTGTCACCAGATTTCATTTCTGAGCTTTAGTTTGAATATCCAAATGATCTCCTGACATCAGGACCACTGCCATGTCATGATGATAGCTCAAGTTCTGCCGGTTTCAATCTGAACACATGATTTTCCCTCGAGTCTGATCTGCCTCCAGTGTTTTCTGTCTCAGTGCATGGTATCACCGCTTGTTCAGCTGTATAATCAGAAACCCTGGATAGGGCTGTATCCTTGCTACTGTTCACTCCCTTATCCCACACCTAATTCATCAGCAAGCCTTGTTGAATTTTTTTGTTTAGTGTGTCCAGAATCTGTCTCCTGTTCTGCAACTCCCCTGAGATCACTCTAGTGCAGTGTTTCCCAGCTAGGGATGGTTTTGTCCCTAGGGAATATTTAGTAATCTCTGGAGCCATTTTTGGCTGCTACAACTGGGGAATTGCTACTGGCATCTAGTGGGTAGAAGCCTGGCATGCTGCTAAACATCCTCCAATATACAGAAATGCTCCCACAACAGAGTTAAACAGCCTAATATGTCAATTGAGACAAGGTTGAGAACTGCTCTAGTCTAAACCAGCATCCTGGATTTCCTTATTCCTGAATTACCACAACACCCTTTGAACTGGTCTTCCTCCACCTAGTACTTAAACAATGCAAATCCACCTTCTGTGCCCTTTGGGGCTTCTTACTACTATTAGAATAAAGAGCATCCTTTCTCAGAAAGGTCTGTAAGGACTTATAGGGTCTTGCCTGTGGCCACTTTTCCAATGTCAATCAATCTTGTTGCTTTCTGACTTTCTCCATTCCACAGCTGTATTGGCTTAGTTCTCACCTTTGTCTGTACCTTGTTCTTCATGCCCATGGGGTTTCATGCACACTACCCTCACCTGAAATGCTCTTCTCCACACATTTATCTAGGTAATTTCTCTTGATCATTCTTTAGTTGTAACTGGAAGATTATTGTGCATGAGGAGTGCTTTTTGAACCCTGCTCTAGAGTAATCTTCTAATGCAAATTCTGATAGCTCTGGACTTAAAAAAAATTATGTAGGTTTGTTGTATATTTGTTTCCCTTTTTAAAAATTCAGATAATTCTGCCAGGTCTGGTGATGCCTGCCTGTAGTCCCAGCTACTCAGGAAGCTGAGACAGGTTGATTGCTTGAAGCCCGGAGTTTGAGACTATAGTGTGCAGTGATGGCACCTGTGAATAGCCACTGCACTGCAACCTGGGCAACATAGTGAGAACCTGTCTAAGGGAAGGAATGAATATTTTAAAATAATTTTAATTAGTATTTATTAAATTAAGAGATTATTAAATTAATATTTATTAAATATTTATGCTGGGCAGTTTTCTAGGTGCTTTATATATTTTTAATCATCATGGCAACTATATATGATGGATGTTGTTACTTCTTATTGTTACCTTATTTAGTAGAATCTAAGATATATTTTCTCTAACATCTCTGAAATTAGGATGCCTTACTTTCAATGGCATCTTAAATTTGGCAGAACATGATATTAATTCCATTTTGCAAATGGAAAAGCTAAAGCACAGAGAGGTTAAGTAACTTGCCTATGATTACATAGCTAACCAAGTGATGGTGTGAGGACTGAAATCCAGGCAGTCTGATGCCATGGACCATATCAACTCCAATTCAGTGCCTCCCTGCATCCTAATGTTGCTGTGAGGATTACTGAGATAATGCATCAAGCACGTTAGCTCATTGACATATAGTAAGTACTGAATAAATGTCAGTTATGACTATTATTAGTATCTTTATTATTTCTCTTATTGTGTCATTCTTTAATGCTGTCTCTTCCACAGAAAGGAAGATTTCAGAAGGTCATGGCCTCTGTCTCTTCTGCTTCTCACTGTATGAGTTTTTCTTATCACTGACCTGGGTAGTAAGTGTTTTTTGAATGAATAAATGAATGCTTGAATGAAGACAGGGACTATTAAAGAGAATTGGAGTCCTATTATTTGAAGACACAAATGTCCATCTTGAGTGATTTCTTTGTGCCTCTCTTATAGCACTTACCGTGTGGTGTGTTGTAACATTTATTTGTGTAATTGTCTTTTATTTCCTTACCAGATTATAAACTTCCTACACATGTGACATTGCAGCCCCAGTACCTACCAGATTTTCATTGTATAGAAGACAGTCAGTACGTGTCAGACCTATTGACTCTTGAATCACCCTAGAGCTTCAGCTCAGTTCAGGACTTAGTATTGTTACAGAGAAGATTATATCTGCAACTTTTTTAATACTGTAAAACTTTTTTACATTGAGATGCTATCATTTCCCAATCTTCAGGAAGCGATAAGATGAATATTCCTGTATATCTTTACAGAATTACTGTAGGTTATGATAAAAACAGTCATCATACTCAACTGAAAAATATAGATATTTGGGGTTACTTTGTCTTTTCCTTTCTGGTTTAATTTGTGTTAAGATAAAATTTAAATAAGTTAGTGGTAATTTTTCAGAGATTTTGAGACAGATTGTTCCTCAATAGCCTTTATTTGCTAGCCTTAAAAATTAAAGAATGAGAAAACAGGATTTTAAGTATTGGAAGTTGTTTATCTGAATTATTCACAGTGTTGGAGAATAATGAATTTATCGCCTTTCCAATTGGCTACACTTATTGGAAGTCTGAAGAATGAATCTTTTTATGCCAAGGAGAATGTTAGGTCATAGGCCTAAACAATTTACCTGGCTTCTTCCTTTTGGACCTAGTTTCATGTCTTTGGCAGCTGAATGCAAAGGATATTGTGTTCTGCCCTATCGGTGCCAAAAGTTCACAGAAGAGAGCATTTTTGGCAGACAGAGCTTGTTTTAAGGACAAAGGTGTTTGAATTTCACACTCTGTTTTCAGAGACTTGTTCATACACTGTAGGTGAGAGGTTCACAAAATCATGCATTGTGTACTAAGCACTTGGGGATATAGTGCATGTTTCACCTTGATTGGGCTGCTCAGAAAGCTCCATGGTGGCCTTTGTTACCTGGACTATGCACTGAGTAAGGCCCAAGAGGGAGCACTAAGTGGAATGGAAATTAATTATTGTTGTGTAGCTTCAGAATTTAAATACCTTAGAACACAAAAGAAGGATATTTTACTAAGTGCAGTGACCTTTTGGACTGTAGGCACAATAGGCACAATATCTGGGATAAGAAGTCATGTTAGTGACAAAAAGCCTAAAGCCATTAGAGTATAGCAGGATTCTGTCATATATGGTCAACTTTTATACATTTAAAAATGTGTCATACCTTTGTAACGTTCATATTAATTAGTTTATAGATCTAAATACTTGGAGGGGTATTATAAATCCATGTAATTCCCCAAACATTAGATTTAACATGTAGAATTCTGTTATAAAGATAAGCAAAAAAGGAATACAAATGCAACTTTTTCATTATCGATACATATAAGTGTGTTCATGAGTCTATATTGTTTTGGTCATTGTCAAATAGCCAAACCCAAACATTTTCTTCTCACAATCGGATGAGGGATTTGCCTCCTTTGAGCTAAAAGTTGATGCTACTCCGCATTAGTTGTTTTTTAATGTGTATATTCTTTTACCCTTTAATTCCATCTCTACTGACACACTCCTATAATACATCAAGAAAATGCATAGAAATACTTATTTCAGTATTATTGTAATATTAAAACTTTAAAAACAGCTGAAAATACTTTTCCCTATACATCTGGACAAATAAATTACAATATTCATCCAATGAAATATTGTCTAATGCTGAAACAGATTGAGTTAGATCTGTATGTGCTAATGATGCCTGAAGTTCAAGACATGTATTGGCAAGTTTCAGAACAGTATCAAGAAGATGACTTTATTCATGTAAATAAGGTGAGGTTTGTATGTAGTTTGCACTTTAGAGTGTATTACATCCCTTTTGGGAAGGTACACAAGAAACAATCCACAATATTCGCTTCTGGGGATACAGAGCTTTTAGAGGCTAGGGTGATTCTGTTTTTGCCTTTATATTCCTCTGTCTTGTTTAAATTTAAAAATTAATTTCACAAAAATAGTTGATTAATTTAGAAGTGAAATACTCTGAATTGAATCTTTAGCTCACATTGGGTGCCATTCTGTTAACAAGTGAGTCGAAAGAAGAAAACGTGCAGAAAATGAACAAAGTGTGTCTTAATTTTGCCTGTGGCAGAATTAACTACCACACACTCCACATGCCTTCCTAGTCATACCAGAAGACACATCTGTGGGACTGTATGTCTCTGCTGCATGTGGAGTGCTGCAGCTTCTGCAGTTAGGATGTTGTTTTGGCGCTCCCCCTACTCACTGCCAACATGATATGTGTCGTGCTGTCCTTTAGCACCCATCGGTATAAAGCCTTTTCTTAGTCTGAAGAGGCCCGACTCTGTTGTCAAGGCCAAATTACAGCTTGGATAATTACTTTTGTTCACTTCCCACTCCTCTCTTTCTAATAGATAGCAGTGCTATTTTTGTTATGAAGATAATAGATGCTTATGGATTCCCCCCCACAATTCTTTATTGTCTTTCCATAAGTCACATGATATATTCAGAATTTTGGTGAATCTTCTACCTCTCATTTTGTAAATGGTCAAAATGAAATTTAGTCAAAGCAAGTGACCCTTTTCAGAGACAAGGGTTGAATTAAGTTGAACAGAGAACAGTAACAGATGAACTCTCTCAAATGTGTGCTCTTACTGTGTCTAAAGAGAATTGCTGCCTTTAACCCGAAGGTGAGTTCTTTCTGGGGTATCACTTAGAATAAAAAGGCATTTATCAGTAGATATCATAAAGTTTTATGATTTGGGTGGAAGAAACTGCTGGGAAGAAATATTAATTTAAGGCTATATATAGCATACTTTTGTACTCTGTAACCAAGTATGTGTTAAATCTTGTAATTTGAGCATTTAGTCATTTTTTATTATATAAATAAAAGTAGAAGCAACTAAATAATTATAATTAGGTGACAGTATAGGATAGCAATAAAGATAGAAGGTCTAAATTCTTAGGGGCCATTCATCTGTTGAGAGTCATAGGTCATTCCCACATGGCACCTGGAAAACCGCTACACTTCTATGGATCTGGAGATCAGCACTAGATGAATAGCAGAAAACAGCTGGATCATGTTTTAATCTGAAAGATTTCAAAATGCCAATCAGAACCCTGGCTTGCTCTAATTTTCAGAAATACTATGTGAAATGTGGATCATAAAGCAGAATTTGGCTCTCAATACTGAATTAAAATTATTCTTAGGAAGGCTTCAATTAACTCCATAGCAAAACTACCAGTGTTCTCAATTTTGTAGCTAGAGATACTTATGAGAGTGGCAGATGGCCACACAAAGCAACCATGTTATTTTATTTCCAAATTTATGTAAACTGAACTCATAAATTTTTAAAAATAAGACTTCTCAAATTTACCACAACAATCCTAGGTCCCCAAATCAAATCTTGAGACCATAAAAAGTCCTTTAAATTTGCTGATGTGTGTGTGGTTTTTTTAAAAACAGTAATTCATGGGATTTAAAAGTAACTTTCCTGTGCCCACAATGGTTAGAACTTCCACATCCTTTCTTCCCAGCTCACCTGCCAGGTGTTGTCCATGGTAGTTGAGCATGAGAACTTTGTAGTCAGATACTTTTGGACATTGAACTCTGGCTCTGAAGTGACTAGGAGACCTTAGGCAAATTATGTGATCACTTTAAACCTCCCTGCCCTCCTCACCTGTAGATATATAACCGTAAGATTGTTTAAAGATTCAATGAGAAAAACAATATGAAGCAATTAATTAGCACAATACCAAGAATATTAAGTCCTCAATTACATCTTTTTTTCTTTTTTAACATTGGCTAAAGGACCGTAAAAGGAAGAAACCATGGGTTCTTTAAGTCTTGTACATGTTTTGAAAAACAGCTGGTGTAATAACTAAGAAGCATTCTGTTGAACCAGATAGCCTTGAGGTGTGGTATGAGTTCAAACAGCTGGAATAGCCCGGGCACTGACACCAGAGTGGATGCTGGAAGGTGAGTCTTGCCAGTGTATTGGCTGAACACCAGCTTGGCCCTTGGAACCCCTTCTTCTTATGGAGTGAGTGGTGATGCTGATATTTTTATGACATGGCATTATCATTACATATCTGATTGGAAAATAGGGCATCTTACCTTCATACGGGGGGAAACAAAAGGAACTTTAAAGAAGTCATGAGTACAGAAATGATTCTGGTTAGTTGAAACTTCAAATTGTGTTCTAGTAACTTGAGTTTTTAACTTGATAGAGAAATTGAATTAATTGCTCTTCACTCTTCACATGGTGATTGCACTGTCGAGACGTAGACAATTCTATCACAAGCACAGTGTCACCTAAATTGAAATCTTATCTAAAGTTTTAGCCCATTTGCTACTCAGTGGTAGGAACTCCCTTTTAAGTGACACCTTCTGTGTTTTACATTTTAGCTTACTTGTTAACTATATGAGAGATGGGAACAAATGACTATCCCTTATACCTATACCCTGAAAACATACATTCTAGGTATAATCAGATTGTTACTGCTTGTTTTCTGGATGGGTGAATCTCTAGGATTACCCTAGTGGAATACCTAATCAGTGAAAACAATTCGTTGCTTTGCTATGTCTTTTACACATAAAAGTTCTGGCTTTGTTTTGGCTTTTTATATTTTTATCCAATTAAAGATTCATCTGGAGTTTTCTTCTTTACCCATTTGAAGTGTCTTAGTTTTTTTTTTAGGCTTAACATTTTATTTATTTATTTAAGTATAGATTGGTTTGAGATGCAATATATGCCCAGGCTATTGAGTAAAGGAAAACCAACGTAGTCAAGAATGCTTTCTGAGTGCCCACTTCGGGAAATCCCAGCCATAGGGGCGTCAATATTGTAGTGATTATCTTAGAAAGAAGTACTTTTTTGCCGTATCAGTAAACACATACTCAGATGGGGGCAGCAACAAAACAAGTATCTACACTTTTCATTTGCAAAATAATTTAGCTTTAAAAAATGTACAGGCTGGAGGATGGTGATGAGGATCTGCATCCTAGAGGATGACATAGTGAGTGGAAGCAATTAAAGCTCAGACATTTTACAATTCTATCTGAAAAGTATTTAACGACAAGATAATGTCCTACTTATTTTAAGATTATTTTATAGCCTCTGCTCCTCTAACTTTTTGCTAGCTGCAGAAAGTTGCTAGAATGTATTTCTTGGCACAAATAGGGTTTTCAAATGTATTTTCAAATATTAGTGTTTTGAAATGAATTTCACACCATCTCTGTGTTACAGTAAGAAAAATGATTAACATGAGTATTTTCTTCATCTGGCTATGGAGTGGATACAAGAAGCTGAGCTTTATACTTATTTGGTCATCATCACCTTCTTTTTTTGTTTCATTTCTTTTGATATCACTTCTATTTCTTATCTCTTCATTTTGCAGTAATAGAAGAAGCCTTAACAGTTGCAAGATTACATATTTATATCAGGGTTCAGACTGTGAATTCATTCTTTTCTAGGGAAGCAGAAAGATCATGTAAAAATGGTGACCACATGTTGACAGAATGCATGATTTAACAAAACCAAAGGCAATCATTTCAAAGAAAAATGTTTTATTTTCTGCCAGCAGAGTATAATGGAGAGAAATTGGCTGGTATTATTTTTAAAAATTGCCCAAATCACTGTAGTTAGTGTAAAATTGTCTCTGGAACTATTTCCTGTAAGTTAACCAGACATATGATTGTATCCTTTCTATTTTGAATACTGAAGCTCACATTTCAACTGTCTTGTATGGAGCCTATCAGGTATAATAGCTCTTTGTAAAGGTGCTTCCTTTTCTTTTGTACTCTTTTCCATCTAAGCTTCCACTTTCATTTACCCAAACTTAGAATACTTAGAGTTTGGGCCTTTTGGAACTTTGAGCGAAATATTACTCACTAACAAATCAAGACCATAAGCTACTCAAAATGTGCTGCCTCAGTCTGCAGAAGATCAAGTGAAATTAACATAAACACTGTTTATACTATTAAAAATTCTCTATGTATTTCAGTTGAAAGGAGATTTCACTTTTAACATGTGGTCCACATGGTTTGTTGCCTTTTTCTTAGTACTTACAGTAATTTCAGATATTATACACTGGTACCTGCTTATGTTGTTTGTGGTTATAATAAGTATTATTAGTAACAAAAAATTCGATTACGTGTCAATGAGAGGAATAATGCTATCTGATATGATTCCAGTAGTCATGTCTCTCTGAATAAGTAAAAAAGGCATGAGTCACTTGGTGGAATGTGGATGGTCATGCCACTACTTTGGCCACTCAGGTTTTCAATGGCTAAAATAGGGGTTGGAGATGATATGGCAGTTGCTTTCTGGTCAGTTGGAGGCTGAACCATCCCATGAGATCTAAGCCTATAGCATTTAGGAAGAAGTGGCATTTAGGATCAGCCTATAGCATTTAGGATCAGCTTTGCAAACTAAAAACTAGTATAAATATGACTTACCTTAGGAACAAATAGGAGTGTTGCATTTGTATCTACCCATGGTCAAAAGTACTGGTGTGGACTAGATATAGATAACTGGTTGATTTGGATTTAGCTTGATGTCATACAGCAACCAACGTGTATTTGTTGATTGCTTGATCCAGATGTTTTAACATTCTGTAGGAATGTTCCAAGGCATTATACTATACGTAGAGAGTAAACAGGCATACTTAAAAAATGCAAGCTTTGCCATCATTTGAACCTCTCCCACCCACTAGCTAAAAAAAAAAAAATTTTAAAAAGGGTCTTTTTTTGTTTTCTTTTCTTTTGTTTTTTCAAGATTCAGTCTTGCTCTGTCACCTAAGCTGGAGTGCCGTGGCGCAGTCTTGTCTCACTGCAACCTCCACCTCCTGGGTTCAAGCCGTTCTCCTGTGTCAGCCTCCCAAATAGCTGGGATTACAGGCGCGCACCACCACGCCCGGCCAATTTTTGTATTTTTAGTAGAGACAGGTTTCACATGTTGGCCAGGTTGGTCTTGAACTCCTGACCTTGTGATCCACCTGCTTCGGCCTCCCAAAAATGCTGAGATTACAGGCATGAGCCACCGTGCCTGGCCAAAACAAGAATTTTAATTTAATGTTTAAAACAGAGCTGTAACCCTTGTATAAACCACACTCTTCTTTCAGCTTACACAGCTGATATTTGTTATTAACTAAGAGTAACTGTTTTGTGCTCTGCCCTATCAGTTCTAGGCTTTCCTTTCAAAGCGTAGACCTGAAATTATATTACTGTTATTAAACAGTGATTTTAGTTAAGCCAGTTTTCATGTATTGTCTGTGAATTTAATAACCATGCAAACTCACTGGATCCTGAAGGAAAGTCAGGTTGAATATTTACTTATTGAAGGCTGAACAATGGGGTGTCACACACCACTCTAAAACCGTAGGTAAATGGGAAATAACTTTAATGTACGCCAGACACATGACCAGTAGTTCCACTAATGTTGTATGACAAAAACACAAATGAAAATAGGATCATCAAATGGTAAGATGTCCTAGAGAAAAATCCTTTTGTTTTAAGGTGAAGAAACACAGAGTCAGAGAAATTAAATGTCTTGAAGTCACACAGCTATTACTGGCAGAGTTCGGCCAGCACTAAGGTCCCATGACTTGTAGATCGTATTTGATTATAATGAATAACTGTGAGTTTTCTCATATTTTTCCTTACATTGAATAGCCTCCTTATGTGTATCATCTGTACCTACCCAATTAGCTCTACTTATTTTCCAGATGACCTGTCTTTCAATTTCTTTATTCTAGGTCTGCTTACAAATCACTTTTATACATACATTAGTTGCATCCAGGACCTCCCACTGACAGCATGAACTGCAAAGATGGACCTGTCTCAGATAGTTCAGTTAGCTCCCTCGTGACAAGGATGTAAGTATCCTGACCACAGAGGGGAAGCAAACTCTACTTTTCAACAGGCCATCTCTCTCTTTTGAGTAGTAGAGCTTCGTTGTCACTGACATGTTTCTGTATGCTTCTGGCTCATGTGAGGATCTGTTAGATTGATGCCTTGAAAATGCATAGATGGGTGGCTCTCCAGCGGGATAAGACCCTCCTCACCAAAATCTGCGCTATACAAATAAGGACACACAATAGCTGTGGAGCTCATGTGAAAGTTGAGCACATTGATATGGAATAAAGACACATTATTTTCCTTATTCCTGCCTTTCACGTACAAATTGTTCAAGAGCTCATTTGTAGTGTGCAATATAATAGACCCAAACTTGATTTTACATGTTTACATTTAGCACACAGTAACATATAAATGAATGCTTATAGAAGTCTTTATTAAATGAGTCAAATGTGCTCTCATTTTCTGCTTGTCATCTCTCTCACAATTTGTATAGATTTGCCAAATCAGGTATCCTTGTGCAATTCAATAATTTGGGTTTATTTTCTGTGTAAGAATTGGTCTGGTATTTTTTCTTCTCCCTTGTCATCATGGTCCAAATACAGGTATTGATAACTATGCATCATGACTGATTTAAAAAAAAGTTCCAAAAAGGGTTCCAAATGAAGGCTGTAATTTTGTATTGGATTTCTAGTGACATGAGCAAATCACTTGCTCTTTGCCCTTATGGATTTTATAATGTCATCAGAGTCTATCAATAAAATTATAGCCTACAGTTGAACATACACCATTCCTTACTGTATTGCCTATACAGGGGTGAAGGGAAGCAAATTGTAGCATGTCTGCTCTGGGATGCACTCCAGCAGGCTCTGTGTGTGTGTGTGTGTGTGTGTGTGTGTGTGTGTGTGTGTGTGTGCTTTTTCAATTGAGATCCACTGTACAATCAGTCCTAGAAGCTACAGATGAAGAGCAGTACCTGAGTCTCACATAGGAATGTGTCTCTTGCTCCCACCTGCTGTGAGTGAAATTGACTAGAATGGTGCCATTCTGATCAATTTCATTAAGCATCAGACACTGCACGTAGACATCATGGCAGTCCCCTTCACCTAAGCTGTAAGCTTCCATCCCAGAGGGAAGCGTATACTGCCAGAGACCAGGAGCATATTGCCAGAAAAAAAAAACTGAGAAGGCCACAGATGCTCCAGTAATGGAAGCAAAAATGAAAAGCCACATTTAAAAAATAAAGGTAAAAGGTCAAAACCCAAACCCTGAAGCAGAAGAGATTCAGCTACAGGAAAACAATGGTTCCAAAACTCTTTTGTAAATTGCAGAAGACATCTCTAGATAGTTGCCTTATTCAGTCATTCCAAATCTTGGAGAGATTTAACATTTCACCTTAAGTGATTTGTAGGTATCCTGCCATCTTGAATCCTTTCTCTGTAATTTCTTATGTATTCTCTTTGGAGCAACCGCTGTGTCCGAAATTGGTGGATTCTTGGTCTCACTGACTTCAAGAACGAAGCCGCGGACCCTCGCGGTGAGTGTTACAGTTCTTAAAGATGGTGTGTCCAGACTTTGTTCCTTCTGATGTTCGGACGTGTTCAGAGTTTCTTCCTTCTGGTGGGTTCATGGTCTCACTGGCTTCAGGAGTGAAGCTGCAGACTTTCACGGTGAGTGTTACGGCTCTTAAGGCAGCGCGTCTAGAGTTGTTCGTTCCTCCCGTCCACAGTTGTTCATTCCTCCCGGTGGGGGGTTCGTGGTCTCACTGGCCTCAGGAGTGAAACTGCAGACCTTCGCTGTGTTACAGCTCATAAAGTCAGTGCGGACCCAAAAAGTGAGCAGCAGCAAAATTTATTGCAAAGAGCAAAAGAACAAATCTTCCACACCATGGAAGGGGACCCAAGCAGTTTGCCACTGCTGGCTCAGGCAGCCTGCTTTTATTCCCTTATCTGGCCCCACCGACATCCTGCTGATTGGTCCATTTTACAGAGAGCTGATTGGTCCGTTTTACAGAGAGCTGATTGGTCCATTTTGACAGGGTGCTGATTGGCGCATTTACAATTCCTGAGCTAGACACAGAGTGCTGATTGGTGCATTTACAATCCTCTAGCTAGACATAAAAGTTCTCCAAGTCCTCACCAGATTAACTAGACACAGAGCACTGATTGGTGGGTTTGCAAACCTTGAGCTAGATACCGGGTGCTGATTGGTGCATTTACAAACCTTGAGCTAGACATAGAGTGCTGATTGGTGTATTTATACTCCTTTGGCTAGACATAAAAGTTCTCCAAGTCCCCACTGACTCAGGAGCCCAGCTGGTTTCGCCTAGTGGGTCCCGCACCAGGCCCGGGGGCGGAGCTGCCCGCCAGCCGTGCGCCATTTGCCTGCACTCCTCAGCCCTTGGGTGGTCGATGGGACCGGACGCCATGGAGCAGGGGCAGTGCCTGTCAGGAAGGCTCGGGCCACGCTGGAGCCCACTGTGGGGGAGCTTGGGCATGGCAGGCTGCAGGTCCCGGAGCCCTGCCCCGCAGGGAGGTGGCTGAGGCCCGGCAAGAATTTGAGCGCGGCGTGGATGGGCTGGCAGTGCTGGGGGAACCCAGGGCCGTCTCTGCAGCTGCTGGCCCAGGTGCTAAGCCCCTCACTGTCCGGGCCGGCGGTGCCGGCCTGCTGGCTGTTCCAAGTGTGGGGCCCGCCGAGCCCACGCCCACCTGGAACTTGCGCTGGCCTGCGAGCTCCGTGTGCAGCCCCGGTTCCTGCCCGCGCCTCTCCCTCCACACCTCCCCGCAAGCAGAGGGAGCTGGCTCCAGCCTCTGCCAGCCCAGAGAGGGGCTCCCACAGTGCAGATGCGGGCTGAAGGGCTCCTCAAGCGTGGCCAGAGCAGACGCCCAGGCGGAGGAGGCACTGAGAGCAAGCGAGGGCCTCCAGCACGTTGTCACCTCTCACTGCCTCTGTCTACTTTTTGAAAAATTTCTGATTACACATAGACACACAGATCTGGCAAATGTGAAGGTCTAGGATTCTCTTTTACAAAAATTTCCTCCTGTCCCTATTGTATGGTTCTTCCATGTAGGCAGGATTTTCAGTGACTCGGCATTCTGAATGTTACTGTGTATGATTATAAAGAGAGGCTAGACAGGCTCTTGGCTGCTGCTGCTTTCCTCAGTTTACCTCAGTTTGGTGCTCACTAGCACCACCTCCAGAGTGTAGAAAGGGGAGGAGACTGTTTCGAGAATTTAAATATTTCTGACAGGAAAAAATTTATGAATGTATCTGTGTTTCTTTCCTCTTTACCTTCCTTTCCTCCTTACCTTCCTCTACCTTTCCTTTTCCTTCTCTTTGCCCCCTGCCCTTTTCCCCTCCCCCTTCTTCTTCCCTCCTCTTCCTCTTCCCCTCCCTCTTTCCCTCCCTTCCTCCCCTCCTTTCACTATAATACCACTTCAAGGACTAATTTACAGTAGGTTTAATTTCAGTAGCACTACTACTGGCTGTGTTGTTTACTATTTTTAATCATGACTTTTAAGGACATTCAGATCAGCAGCAGCATAATCATCTTTCAACACATACTTATCGAAGACATGCTCTATATGTAAGACGTTGTCTCTCAACATTATTATTGCACTAATAAAAACAAAGCCTTGTTTAGCATGTACATTTAAGATATTGTTAATCACTTATTTTGAGGGGACTACACTTTGACTCATTGTTAAAGGGCTATTTTAATTTTTAATAAAAGATTCCTTATACATGATGTCACCATAGTGAGCTGATTGAACTTTTGGTTGTGATTAAATGTTCAATAAAACTGTGTGGTTTAAACATGGTAAATGGATCTATGTATTAGGTTAGTGCGAAAGTAACTGGTTTTTGCCATTACTTGCAATTGCAAAAACCGCAATTACTTTTGCACCAACCTAAATATAGACATATAATTATTTTCCACTCTCTGGGCTACTTTTACTAATAGACTAAGCCCCATAAAATAGTAACTTTAACTTTGATAGTTTATAGTAAATTTATAAAACAGAAAAGTAAAAGCAGAAACACAATCACTCAGAGGAAACTACTGTTAATAATTATGGTTTCTTTTCTTCTAAGTTCAGCTTTCTTCATTTTCCTCCATTTTATGCCTCTTTGCCATATCTTTAATGTCACCTGGCTTTACTGAAAATCTTCATACCCATACCTTTATGTGCCCCATAATTAAATCCTACTCCCAGCAAAGGTTATTATTGGTACTAAACCACAGGTTGCTAATTGCCACAGGAGAAATGAGAATCATAAGGGGCCTACAAAGAGTTTCATTTTTAAAATAAGATGCCAATGCTTTCAAAAACTGGAAGATTTTACATTAAAAAATCTGGATTTTTGGCTTCTTTCTGAAAGGAAGATCTGGCAACCTTGGGGCCACATTCCAATCTAGTAACAAATGTTTTCATGAATAATGAATATCCCCTATGTGCTGGGCGGGTGCTTTCCAGTTTTCCACTGGACCCACCGTTCCCTGTTACTATTCAGCAGTGAGATCCAGTTTCCACTAATCATCATGCTTGCACTGCTTTCTTTCACCTAGTCATCTTTGCTCATTTGCATAATTTTCTTTGATCCTGCAAGTATTTGAGTTTTTGTGACCCTTACTTTAAATCCATTTACAATAGTCTAACCATTTCAGAAAACGAATTAAAACCAACCAAACTATACCACTCTTCTTACATATATGAATTTTATGAGATGAGATATGACTAATGCAAATGAATGATTCTGAGAAGAAATCAAATAGAAGAAAATGAGAGAGAAAGACAGAAGGCATTTGAAGGACCATCCTGGGACACTTAATAAAACGCCAACTTTATCTAATGCTAGTAAAGCTCAAATACTACCTCTAAGAAGTTTGGAAGTGTTGACTAATTGGTGAAGTTATAGCCAGAGGCAGCTGTATATAAAATTCACTCCCCTTCACTCCCCTAACAATGAGGTGTGTGTGTGTGTGCGCGTGTGTGTGTATGTTTGAAAAGTGACTCAGTTCTACAACCATGGGAACATGGCCATGTTGCCCCATTGCCCCTGGTGGCTCATTGAAGTCCACACTGTCTTTGTAAAGATGCTGTTGAGAATCACTGCCGTTTTCAGAAGTGAAGCTGAAGACTTAGTGATCTTTTGTTGCCTGATAACTCAAAAGGACACCTTGAGGAGAAATCTTTTGAGATGAATATCTCAGCCCAAACAAAACCAAATAAAATGAGAGAAAAGATAGGTATATTTAAGAAAGGGCTCATGTATAGCATCCTGTGACAGGCAGGCAACAGGATATCCGCCTTGGTCAAGGATCATGTTGAGCTCTCAGTTCAGGGGGAAATGCTCAATCATGTAGTACACATTTTGTGTATTTCGACCAATTATTCAGCGGATTATAGGTTCTGATACTAAAGTTATTTGTGGATGCTTTGTGATGGGGGCACATTGAGAAAATTGCTGGCTTTCATTGCCCCATTCCAATTAAGTAGTCTCTTTACATCAGCTTCCAAATCATGTGCTTTCCTCCATCTGAGAACTCTCAACAGTTGGGATCAATGTTACTATTAATGTTACTTTAATGATTTGTTCAAAATCCGGAAATTCAATGCTGACTTTCAATTAAGATAACTGAAACTTTTCAGTTTTATATGTACTTATATTATGATACAATCTTTTGTTTTTCCATGAGCAACTTGCAAGCTCATGCAATAAATTTTTAAAATGTGCCTAATTATTTTATTTTTATGTTACATATTTTAAACATTCGTTTTCTATATAGAAATGTTACTGGGCCCAGTGTGTTGGCTCATGCCTGTAATCCCAGCACTTTGAAAGGCCGGGGTAGGCAGATCACTTGAGGTCAGGAGTTTGAGACCAGCCTGACCAACATGGCCAAACCCCATCTCTACTGAAAAACACAAAAATTAGCCAGGTGTGGTAGTGCACACCTAGAGTCCCAGCTGCCTGGGAGGCTGAGGTGGGAGAATTGCTTGAATCTGGGAGGTGGAGGTTGTAGTGAGCCAAGATGGCACCACTGCACTCCAGCCTGGGTGACAGAGTAAGACCCTGTCTTAAAAAAAAAAAAAAAAAAAAAGAGAGAGAGAAATGTTACTGATATTTGTCATCCTGTTACATAAGTAGACTTGGTTAGAATAACGAATTTGTAATTCCTCAAAGGCAGATTTTTATGAGAGGACTAAGCACCTAATAAAGGAATAGGAGCCTATCAGAGGACTGAGCACTTTTTTTTAAATGAAGAATAATAAAGTTTTATTTGTAGTGATAGAAATCTGGAGAAAATTTCTTACACTGAGTATGCTCATTAATATCTTAACTACTGAGATAAATATTTTTATTTAAAATAAAAAACAATTTTAAGCAAATATTCATGTCTTTTTTTTTTTTTTGAAAAATAAACCCACCCACATGTATGATTTCTTCTGATTATTTCACTTGGTTCTGAAGTAATCATGGAAAGATGGTATCATTAGTCTGCATTATTTCAAAGTGATATTTTCCCTTTTACTGAAAAATTGTTTAAGCTCAGGGCAGCTTGCAATTAATTTTCAAGAACTTATTCTGTTAGAACTTTTGTAGTATATTTTGAATAATATCATAAGAAAAGTCTTTTTCTGACATATAAATATAATTTTCTTCCCCAATTTTATGGTGTCTGTTCCCATTATGTGAAGACATGTGACCTTTCTTGACTACTATTTCTTAGACATTACATTACACATTACACTGTTTAATCTTCACAAAGACATTGCAAGTTAAACATTACTGTATTTACTTTTCAGATAAAGACATTGTAGCTCATGAAATAAAGTGAGTTGCCAATGATGGCACAGATTTTAATTGATGAGAAGGGATTGAAGGCAAGGCATGCATGACTTCAGTGCCCATGTCATTTTGGTTTGCAAGAAAAAAGTCCTAAAGAATGTCTCTTACTCCTGTGCTACTTAATTTCTGAGGCTAGTAGGACCATGTCTTTTTTTATTTTATTTTATTTATTTATGTATTTTTGTTTTTTATTATAATTTAAGTTTTAGGGTATATGTGCACAATGTGCCAGTTAGTTATGTATGTATACATGTGCCATGTATACATTAACTCGTCATTTACATTAGGTATATCTCCTAATGCTATCCCTCCCCACTCCAGGCCCTGGTGTGTGATGTTCCCCTTCCTGTGTCCAAGTGTTCTCATTGTTCATTTCCCACCTATGAGTGAGAACATGCGGTGTTTGGTTTTTTGTCCTTGCAATAGTTTGCTGAGAATGATGGTTTCCAGCTTCATCCATGTCCCTACAAAGGACATGAACTCATCATTTTTTATGGCTGCATAGTATTCCATGGTGTATATGTGCCACATTTTCTTCATCCGTCTATCATTGATGGAAATTTGGGTTGGTTCCAAGTCTTTGCTATTGTGAATAGTGCCGCAATAAACATACGTGTGCATGTGTCTTTATAGCAGCATGATTTATAATCCTTTGGGTATATACCCAGTAATGGGATGGCTGGGTCAAATGGTATTTCTAGTTCTAGATCCCTGAGGAATCGCCACACTGACTTCCACAATGGTTGAACTAGTTTACAGTCCCACCAACAGTGTAAAAGTGTTCCTGTTTCTCCACATCCTCTCCAGCGCCTGTTGTTCCCTGACTTTTTAATGATCACCATTCTAACTGGTGTGAGATGGTATCTCATTGTGGTTTTGATTTGCATTTCTTTGATGGCCAGTGATGATGAGCATTTTTTCATGTGTCTTTTGTCTGCATAAATGGACTGAGCACTTTTTTAAACGTGTGTAGGGTCCAGGGAAGACTTAGTTCCTGAGTAATGGAAGCTAGAAACAGGCATTTCCTATATTGTTTCACTTTAAACGTTTCTGTGTGAGATATCATGACCCTTCAAATTAAATCTTACATGGTAATCCGTGCCATATAAAAACATGTAGGCTCCTTATATATGTAGTCTCATGCCATAGAGCCACCCTACCAGCAAGGGCCAAACCTATTGGAGATGGGAAGTACAGTAGTCAATGAAAAAGCAAAGAATGATTCTAATTACAGTAGTTAGGTCTGTGTTACAAAGCTTGGTAGAGACCCCAAGATACCATCTATTGTGGCAGCTTCTTAACGCAGACTTGGGACAGGATCTGAGAGCGTGGTTCAGGAAGCACAGTCTGTGCAATATGTTGTGTGTTGATTTGCATACGTTTTCTCCTCCGTAAGAGCCTGTGGCTGCCGTCAGGTTTTCAAGGGTGTGACACACGGAAAAAGTCAGTCACTGAATGGAATCACATTCCATCCCCAACCAGCAGCTGGCAAATGATACACTGAGCAAAGCACTGCTTTGGGATTCCAAGGGGACCATAAAGGACATAGAAACCCTGGCTGCATTCTAACGGACTCAATCATTTGGTTAAGACCCTTGTGGGATAACTTGAGAAGGGATGAAGACTTCTCCCAGCTATTCCAATTCCAGCTCTCTTTTAGAGGCATGACCAAGCCAAGCATTTTCTCCAAATACTTCTCAGGCCCTACTATTGCAAAAAGTAGGGAAAGGATGGCATTTGATAGTACTATTTGGTCAATCATTTATTGGAAAAAAAAATGCCTTTAAGCATCAAGGCACTTCTCACGCTCAATTTGGATCCAATAAATTATATTTTCATTTTTTCAGAAAGTAATTTTTATATTAAAAAGTTTACTGAAGAGAGTCCAGCAAATAGTTAGCCTCCACACCCTATATGCAAAAGAAATGGTCTTGCTATGTAGAAATAAACAATCTTAATATGTTGATTTGTAGCAGTTCATTCAGATTTGGATATATATTATCTCTATATCTTTATAGATAAAGATATATAGCTATAATTGTATGATCTCAACACGTGCTGCTTTATAAACTAGTTATTGTTGAACATATTGTATTTTCTAAGCCATTGAATATTTTTCAAGATCCTTGTTCAGTATCTTGAGAATATCCCATACTTTATTTTTAAAGCTTATTAAAAATGCAGTAAATATCCTTTTTGGCAATATGTTTGTTTACATACTTGGTTATTTTTTCTTAAGATTTTCTATAAGTTAGCATGGGCCTAAAGTAGACAAATTTCTAAGCCTTTGGATATGTAGTTGCTAAATTGTTTTCTAGAAATTGTAATAATTTAGGCTCCTGGCAACCATACATGTGCTTTTGGAATCTGGATGAAAGGTGAAATAACAATACGTGTCTTAAAAAAACAGATAAGTGAGAGAAGGAGTATACAGTTTCTTGAGGCTGGTGAACTTGTATTCTCAGTTGTAGTGTTTCAAAAGGGGAACCATTTTACTTAGTGATCTCTGTTTCACAAAGGAATGTGGATGAAGTATAATGGTGTGTTCATTGGTGTCAAGTAAAGCATGTGCTATGTTTGCTAGTATTCACATGACCATAACTTAAATTTTTCATACATAAAGATCTTTAAACTTGTCAAAGCATGCTTTCTCCCTTCCAAATGTGTTATATCAAGCTGGAAAGTCTTCAGAAGCTTTCTTCCACTTAGCTGTGTTTCAGAAGTGTTTGAAATCACACTTAAAGAAAATTAAAAGAAAAAATGAATTTTCCCACTAGAAAGGTCGTTTGAATTTGAATTCCAAAGCAATTTAGTTTGGGACTTATAGCAATTAACAGCGAATCTATCTAGTCCAAATTGGAATAGGTGTTTATAAGCCTGAAAATAGGGGTTTTATTGGATATTTCATTAAGGAATTAAGTTTTCATAACAATTATTATGAAATTTATATGGGTGATTACAAATTAAATAAAATTTTATCAGTGACTTAATTGTCATATAAATATAATAGAGAAAAGGGAATCATGAGGATTTTATTCCTATAGCAGCAATGTTGCACATTAGTGATAAGGACTTGAGTTATCTGGCCAAGGTTCAAATGCCATCTCCAACCATCATTTGCCTTAGGTAAGTTACTTTTCCTCTCTCTGTTTTAATTTTCTTGTGAGACAGTAAGATTTATGGGAGGACCAAGGATCCTGGTTTGCCCAGGAATGTCCTGCTTTTAGCACCTAAAGTCCAGCATCCAGGGAAAGCCCTCTCTAAAACAAGAAAACTCCCAGTTTTGGGGGATGGGTGTAGAAAGTTGGAGGGAAAATTTAAAAACTCATACAGTGCTCCCTTGCCAATAGTGGCTGAAAACAATGCTGATTTTAGCATCAGTCATATCCAGCGTAGGCTACTACCTTCCATAGTCACTGTTACCAGTTTTCCCCTTCATTGCTGATATTGGCAACCATGAATTAGATGATGTTGAAAACACTTGGACCTTGACTGAAATATAGTAAGCACTCAAACATATTCATGTTTATATTAGGTTCCATGATGTTCTTTGATGGTGCTGTATACTGTTAAAAAAGCAGAAATAACATGTATCCTTTCCTGTTATTGATATTATGAAAAATAGTACTATAGTTCTTTGGAGTGGTAGAAATTCCAGCAATTGTCCTTTGCATGGTCAGTGAAATGTCCTGCCGTCAAAGGGTACCCACAGTTCCCTCTGATTTTTCCTTTCTGCAGAGATGCTCTGACCCTTTCAAACATTTAGCTGTGGACTTTCCTCTCAATGTGTGCTCACGACTCTTGTTGCTGTTAATGGAA